>NC_134354.1:62855126-62890126 GCF_048569485.1 Anomaloglossus baeobatrachus
GCGAGAGTGTTAGAACGGAGGCCACAGAGCAGGAGGTTGCGGTAGTGGAGCTGGGAGATAATAAGGGCATGCACTAGTGTTTTGGCAGATTCTTGGTCAAGAAATGTAGAGATCCGGGAAAAAAAAATAATTTGGATTTGGCCGGAGGTGGAAAGTGCTTGGATATGTGGCTTGAAGGAGAGAGCAGAGTAAAGGGTTATCCCCAGGCATATGGCACGCGGGACTGGGGAGAGTGAGCCTCACTAATCAAGCTGTGGGTGGGTAATAACTTATTGAATGTGGAAAAGTCCATTAAACTTAAAAGTAATTTTTTCATGGGAAACATAACAGGCTTTTCTGTGATAATAGTTTAGGTATTTGAGCTGGGAAAGTTGATTATTGAAATGACTTAGTGAAAGTGCTAAAAAAATTCCTTCTTGGTTCTATTCCTATTTGTACCTCTTCCCAGATTTGTATGTGCCCATCTACCTAAACCAGACAACACCTTATCAGCAGTAGATGGAGCAGTTGGCCAGTACCTGCTCCAAAAAGTCTGAGTGACAGGTTGGTCTCAAGCAAGTGATGTGTCCACCTACAGGATTCAATTGGATGAGTGACAGATGGTGGACAGATATGATTCTTCCCATGATCACTCCTTGCAGCATTTGACAGTGACTGATTGTAGCCACAATCCGTTTAGACAACCAAATCTTTACTTTAAAATTGCTTTTGGACCTGGTCCTCAGGGGCAAGCACGGCATAAGTCCCCTTTGGATACACAGACCTGCATTTGGAAGTTAACTATCTCAGGAGCAGCTAAAAATACATAAAATGTAAGAGTATATACAGGGCTGAACAATGAGCATAAAAGAGGATACATTCACCAGTTATCTTTACAATCCGGTGCAGAGAAAATTCCCTGTTCAAAAACCATTTCTCCTTTTATAAAGCGCAGAGTTATATGAAAACCACTGTCGCTTATAAATTAAATGATATATATATCCTCAAACGAGTGAAAATGAAAGATTATATACCTGAGGCATATATAGACATTTTTAACTCTTAAAGCACCCAGACATTTTTCGGTCTTGCGCTTTTGTTTTTTCCACCCCTTTTGCAAGAACCATAACTTTTATGTCTTTCCGTCAACATAGTCATATAAAGGTTTGTAGTTTTGAAAGACACCATTTATTTTACCATAGAATTGTGTGATACCAAACATATAGGGTTTGTTTGTTTTTTAATTTAGTGGTTAAAAAAAATTCAGAATTTTGGGGAAAAAAAGTGTCTCCATTTTCTAAAATATAATTTTTTTTCCCATGGAATTTGTTTTTTGCATTATAAGTTGGAATTTTGATTTCTTTTAATAGTAATATTTTGGGGAAATTGCAGCAACTAAAAACATCAAATCTAATATTTAGTTATTTTTATCTTTTCAGTGTTTAACTTACAGTTTATATAATTTCACATTCTGATAAATCAGAATTTTTTCATATGCGATGATACCAAATGTTTTTTTTTTATCATCTTGTTGTAATTTCTTTATTTTAGAAGGGATTAAGGCCATCACATTGCGGGAGCCAATGGGAGACACAGATGCACTGGCAATGGAGTCATATTTAGTGCTCATGTTGAGTATTTGGTCAGTATTTTATACCAGTATTTGTAAGCCAAAACCAGGAAAGGGTGAAAAATTGGTGCAATTGTTTCTATTATACTTTTCCTCTTATTGTTTCCCTCCTGGTTTTACCTCACAAATACTGATGTAAAATACCGACTAAATACTGAATGAGTGAATGTGGCCTTAATGTTATTGTAAGTGATTACTATACAGCATTTAAATGATTAAACTGCAGCAATCATTGCTCTTCCCTAATTTCTGCAGTTACAGGCAGATGCTGGCTACGTAACACTCCTGGCATAATGCAGGCAAAGCTCCTAAACCTGCTTCATACTTTAGTGACCTATCATGAAAATGTACAAGTTCTTCTTGTGTGACGCACATGACTAGCAGGGTTTACTTAGTGTCTTTATAAACCCCCAGAAGATGATACAAAACACAGGGCATACAGGGCTCAGGATACAATGGAGGTCCTTACCGCTAGGGAGAGGGGTGAGGGGGCACCATCTGCACTCACCTCAAGCTGATTCCTGAGCTCCCTACTGTCCCTATACGGGTTCTTTCAACCTGTCGGCAAGCAGGATACCTTATTCCCTCGTGGAGCCCTCCCCTGCATTACCTTCTGGTCACCGCAGGGTCTCCACGGGGTTGGAAATCTTCTGGTCACAGGTAGGTTAACTTCAATAGGGGATTCGGGACACCACTCTCGGTATTTGCAGTCAGGGAGGTGACCGCCACTGCAGTTTAGGGGATGCCTCGGGCTGATGTTTGATACAGTCAGATGTTGTAGCCTCCCGAGAGTGAGGCTGGCCCCAGGGCCCAGTGTAAGTGTGTAGTACCACAGGTCGCAGAAGAACTCACACACAAAACAGCAATGTCTTTCAGGGTTTTTACTCACTTTCAGGTGGCAGGGGTGAGTTAACCCGGGCGATGCTATGGTGGACCAGGAGGAACCAGATATCCCTTCGGCTGATGTAGGGGTGACTGCTGACTCACCTTCCTAGCCCTTCTTGTTTTGAGGTGACCGTGACCTGAAGTCTTGCTGGGATGACCCAGGGAAGTCGCATACGCCGTTCTCCCCTTTCTGGCCCGTTTGCGGGCAGCGTGGACCAGGTAATTCTTGCTGCTTGCCTTTTGTCACTTATGGGCCCCTTGTTGCTACTGTAGCTGCGGACTCGGTGTAGGTTGGTGAGGCGCATAAAATGCCCTCACCAGCAGGTTTGGCAGGCCAACTGAATGGGCCCCTGCTCTGGGGACCTGTTTCCCCGTTCGGGCTGGGTTTACTGACAGTCCCCTTACTCAGCCACCTCTATGCCAGGTGGATTTCAGGCAGCACTGAACAGTAGCCCTTCTCCCCCGCCAGCAGCCACGAATGGTGCAGTGTCTTGAAGAGCCCTGCTCCACTGCTCTGCCCTCAAGACGCGACTCCTCCACTTCCTTCTCCGTTGGCTGCCTCTGCACAACTCCCTTGTTCCCAGTGATACAACCCACCACTAGCTGGGAGGCGAGGGCTACGCCCCCTACCTGGATCTACCCAAGGATCACCTCTAGCTGTGTGTGTGTTCTGGTTACTAGTGTTCCGTGTGTCCACACCCTAGTTAGCCTCTGGGATTACCTGTGTTGTACTGATCCAGCATGGGTGCAATACTCAGTGGTGCCTGACCAGTTCAGGGGCGCCACACCCTTAGCTGGCCCTAAACGCACCCTGGCTAGGGAGTAGGCTGACGAGTTCACTAGACTCACCACTACAATATAGAAACACCAGGGAAGGGGTACAGGGGAAATGAACATGCAAAGGAAAAACACTCCAGGTGGCTTCAGTGCAGCAAACACCACTGCTGCACACAACACGACAAACTTCTTCCAGAGTAGGCTCCTTCCAAAGTGGACCACATAGAAATGAGGATTCAGTTTCTATCATAGGCATTATGTGATCAGATCACATGACTTACATAGGGAAGGGGAGTGATCTCAAAGAGCCACACCTGAGCTTAACAATTAAAGCCCGCAGCCTGGCAGGAAAGTGTGCTTAACCCTTACAACACCACAAGGAAGGAGATGTTATTAAAAAACAGCAGTGCAACTGCCAGCAGCAAAGCGCTCTGACTTTCTGACACCAGATTTACCTGGGGTCTCCCCCGAGCTAGATACACTCATGACATCTTGATTGCGCTCCTCAGTACTGTTTTTTTTTGCTTCCTCCTTTGAGCCTTGGGTGGGACTACTCCCTATTTAAACTCCCAGCCGCTAATTCTGCCAGTTATCAGTTATACTTACCATTGTTCACACACCTGTTACTCTGCTGAGGATCAGCTTGTTTGATTATTGTTACTGATGATGATATCCTTCTGACCTTGTCTCTTTCCTCTCATATAACCCTGACTTTAATATCTTTTATATGACCTAGCTTGACTATCCTTGTTTGTGTCTAATCACTTCACCGGTCAGCAGCCACTTCATGAATGCAACCCAGGGAGCCCTGTGTAGATCCAGATGCCTTTAAGGGTTTAAACAGTGAAGCCCAGGGTCTGCAGCTACTCCATGAATGTAACCCAGGGAGCCCTGTGTAGGTCCAGATTTCTGTAAGGGTTTAAACAGTGAAGCCCAGGATCTGCAGCCACTCCATGAATGTAACCCAGGGAGTCCTGTGCAGGTCCAGATGCCTGTACAGGGATTAAAAAGTGAAGCCCAGGGTTCCCTTGGGACTTGTTAAATGGAAAAACTTGTACAACGCCTACCTGTGGAAACCTTATTTAGACATGCCAGACTTCCTGGGATGCTGCACTGTTACAATAGTCAAGGAAAGTAATTGTTAGTTACTGCTCCACTGAGCAGAAATAAATTTATGTTTTGTACTTGAATGTAAAGGCTATACTTTAATTCTGTACAAGATAAAGAACAGCAAAAACCTCATTGTTCCAAACTTATGAGTCACTTCAATGATCTCATTTTGCCTAATGCTGTTGAGCTAATTTCCCAAAATATGGATACTGTTAAATGGTCATTGTACTTTCTGACAATTTGAATTTGTATGATAGTAATATGTGATAAATCTGGAAATCACCTTAATTAAAAGTAATGTGGTCTTACCCCAGAAAAAAACTCTTGAAAGTTCTCACTGTTCAGGTTCTCATTTGTGTCTAACGTTCCTATTGTCAAGTGAAATCCCTGTGTAGAGGAAGAGAGTGATTACGGGATGCGGGGGCAGGTCTTTATCTCTCTGCTCATGCTCTCCTGTCTGCCATACTGCATACAGGCATAACAGTGGAGGGATTTTTTTTTCCTGGTAAGCAACCATTATTCAATGGCAGAATCAATGCATCTCTGGGAGTTACATAGGAAACCATTGAACCTATAGTACTGGCAGAATGCTGTTGAAAAGGATCCACCCACTCAATAAGAATGGATGGAAAGTTATAAAATGTGAAATATGTGAAACTTCCTGGACACGTTTCACTAGTATGTGAACCAAATGTAGTTCTAACTTGTTGAAAGGGATGAGAGCAACAAGACCTGGATTACTACAGGTTGGAAAGAATATTAAATGCCTTCTTATCTGTGGGATGATCAGTTTAGATACCTGAATGTGTGTAACGCTCGCGGCCAGTGTTGGGGCAGCGAGCGAGGTTAATGGACCCACTGGACCACCGGGGAGACCTGGGCTTACTCTTTTGTGGGAGGGAATTAACTTATGATGCCAGGTACCACTCCCAGGGCAGTGACCAGGAATGTGGCAGCTAACCCCCAGGGCATGTGACACAATCAGGTACCCGCAGGATAACTGAGGCAGACTGGCTGGCAGGTACGGACAGATATGGTGGGCACAGCAGAGACAGATAGGTTTGGGAAGGCAGGTACAGGTGGCTGACATAGGGTAATGGGACAGGATCACGGGAACCTGACAACTAGCTAGCAGACTGAAGACTGAATAATTAAAGTTGTTGCACAGGCACCTACCCTAATGGGAGGGTGCCTTAAATATATACTGCCCCTAAGGCATAGGCTGAGAGGCATTTCCTGGAAATAGTGCGCCAGCCCTTTAGGAGGACGGTTGGTTCGCCCGTACCCTAAGCACACTCCCGGGAGACCTGAGGTGCGTGTGTAGCACCCCTGATGCTTCAGTCTCCACAGGGTACTGTACCTCACCAGAGGTGTGATATTCATCCCAGGTAAGGAAGAGGTCATTGTCGGTAACCACCACAATCCACACAACACACATTTGTGGTGCCCTGGACTAGCCAGGTCATCACAGGTACTGCAACACACACCCCCACCCTGAGACAGGCACATCAGCCAGACACAAAATCCTTGTTGCCTCCCTCCAGGAGCTGATGTCCACACCAGGTGGGGTGGAGCCAGGCGGTTGGCCCCACCCACTGAGGAGTTCACAGTCCTGGAGGTGGGAAAAGGAAGAGAGATCAGTTAGGGAAGGGCAAGTGAAAGGAGTGAAGTAGTAGTGCAGGAGCAAACTGACGGTATCCGGGTGTGTGGCCCGGGCACTAAGAGCAAGGTTGGCAGACGGTGGTGGCCGTCTGCAGGAGAGGCGAATCAACGCGGAACCGTAGGACCGGGGACGGGCGGTGGCCCGCCAGTACCGAACCGGGGAGCGAAGTGAAGCCAGCACACACAGGCAGGGTCTGCGGACCCCGACCAGGCTTGGAGTCACCATTAGAGGTCAAATCTGTCAGTGACCGGAACCCCAGGGGTTTCCTAACAGCCAAGACCCGATTGAAGGCAACCGTCCGACCAGCAAAAGGAAATACAGCTACCGGTAGTGGAAATACATCACTAGGTAGTGGACCTCCTGCCCACAAGTTCAGCAACCCGGGGGTGGAGCCAGAGACTTGGGAGTATAGCAACACACACTCAGACAGTTAAGCACAGCCCAAAGAACAAGTGAGGCATGGGGAGAATACGGTCGCTGAGGAGAGAGCTGTGCCAAAGCTCCCTCAGGACTGAGCGCATAGAACAGGGTGCGGAACCCTAGGCTGGGTGGACACTGCACGTCCCACCAGCAGAATCCGCAGGGCAGAGGATTTCAAGTCTTCTGGCCCACACAAAGTGCCCCGGGCACAGCAGCATACTAGAGTCAGGATCCGTGACCAGTAAAGGACTCGCGCTGCCTGCCATATGGAACAGGACAGGAGCCAATAAAAGGCAGAAGGTCATTATTTTACAAAGTCTCAGGGTAACAGATGGGGTAAATATAAATGTTCTAAGGCCACTCCAAAAGTTTATATTAAACAAAAAGCAGAGAGGGAGCATTAAAGGGCCATACATCATAAATAAATATTGAGACTCCTTGTAATGAAAGATTATAAACAAATTTATTTCAACATTACAGTAACAAGGAGACAACATTGCAATTAGTAAGAAAAGTGCATAGGTGCAGGAAAAATGGTTCCAGAGAAAGTTCCCAGATCATGGGCCCCTGCCATAATGGCTACAAATTTCTGGGTCAGCAGTACAAGTTTAATACTTTATAAATAATACATATATTGCCGCTTACCCATCAAGAAAAAAGTGCAAAGTGCTATGTAAACGCCCAGGCAGGGGTCCAGTGCAGGGGAAGGAAGCCCCAACGCGTTTCGCTGCGTTAGCTTCTTCGGGGGGCAGTGTGTGGCAAGGGTGCCGCATGGTGGGTCTTTATAAACCCCCCAAATATAATAGGGATTGTCTTCACCTGCGCCGCGCGCGTCCCGATCCATCTCTCCACGTCAATGCCCCTCATGCCACCAGGGTGAGGAGCATTGACGTGGTACACCTTGGGAGGAGAGGGGGGGTGAGTAAGTCGGCATCCCTGTAGGTGGTTATTTGTAAAATGGCCAATGTATCCAGAAGCTGAACATCATCATCCAAATCTATCGTAAAGTGATTATAGGAGCTGAACAAGTTGCTATAAATGCCAAGAGCTTGATGATTCCCAGTGCTGAGATATAGGCCTTGTAATTGCCGGAGGTGTAAAGAGGGCGATTGATCATTTCACTATGAAAAGTCTTTGCTACCGAAAGCCTGATTTATCATTATCCTCTTGGAAAAGTTGTTTTGCTCTAATTGTCAGGTTTTGCCACTAATATTTACCCACTGTGTAGAATCAGGATCAATAAGTATTAGTAGTGATGAGCGAGCATGCTTGTAACTACTCGGTACTCGCACGAGTATCACTGTACTCGGGCTACTCGGCGGGGACCGAGTAATTTTGCAATACTCGTGCTTTACTCGTGGTCTTCATCCCTGCATGTTGGCGCTCTTTTGAGAGCCAGCCCTCATGCAGGGATTGGCTGGCAGACCACTGCAATGCCACAGCCCTGTTAGTTGTGGAATTGCAGTGATTGGCCGGCCTGCACAGCGTGACCGAGCCTTTATACCGGCCGGCGCGCTGTGCTCTGTACACAGCCATCTCATATTCCCTGCTTTCCACGCCCACAGGCGCCTATGATTGGTTGCAGTGAGACACGCCCCCACGCTGAGTGACAGGTGTCACACTGCACCCAATCACAGCAGCCAGTGGGCGTGTCTATACTGTGCAGTAAAATAAATAAATAAATAATTAAAAAAACGGCGTGCGGTTCCCCCCAATTTTAATACCAGCCAGATAAAGCCATACAGCTGAAGGCTGGTATTCTCAGGATGGGGAGCCCCACGTTATGGGGAGCCCCCCACCCTAACAATATCAGTCAGCAGCTGGCCAGAATTGCCGCATACATTATATGCGACAATTCTGGGGCTGTACCCGGCTCTTCCCGATTTACCCTGGTGCGTTGGCAAATCGGGGTAATAAGGAGTTATTGGCAGCCCATAGCTGCCAATAAGTCCTAGATTAATCATGTCATGCGTCTATGAGACACCCTCCATGATTAATCTGTAAGTTACAGTAAATAAACACACACACCAGAAAAAATCCTTTATTAGAAATAAAAAACACACACATATACCCTGGTTCACCACTTTAATCAGCCCCAAAAAGCCCTCCTTGTCCGGCGTAATCCAGGATGATCCAGCGTCGCATCCAGCGCTGCTGCATGGAGGTGACCGGAGCCGCAGCACACACAGCCGCTCCGGTCACCTCCACACAGCAAATGAACACAGCCGCGCGATCAGCTGCTGTCACTGAGGTTACCCGCTGTCACCGCTGCATCCACCGGTGGCCGCGGGTAACCTCAGTGACAGCAGCTGATCGCGCGGCTGTGTTCATTTGCTGTGTGGAGGTGACCGGAGCGGCGGTGTCTGCTGCGGCTCCGGTCACCTCCATGCAGCAGCGCTGGATGCGACGCTGGATCATCCTGGATTACGCCGGACATGGAGGGCTTTTTCGGGCTGATTAAAGTGGTGAACCAGGGTATATGTGTGTGTTTTTATTTCTAATAAAGGATTTTTTCTGGTGTGTGTGTTTATTTACTGTAACTTACAGATTAATCATGGAGGGTGTCTCATAGACGCCTGACATGATTAATCTAGGACTTATTGGCAGCTATGGGCTGCCAATAACTCCTTATTACCCCGATTTGCCAACGCACCAGGGCAAATCGGGAAGAGCCGGGTACAGTCCCAGAACTGTCGCATATAATGTATGCGGCAATTCTGGGCGGCTGTTGGCTGATATTGTTAGGGTGGGGGGCTCCCCATAACGTGGAGCTCCCCATCCTGAGAATACCAGCCTTCAGCCGTATGGCTTTATCTGGCTGGTATTAAAATTGGGGGGACCGCATGCCGTTTTTTTTAATTATTTAATTATTTATTTCACTGCACAGTATACACACACCGGCTGCTGTGATTGGTTGCAGTGAGACAGCTGTCACTCAGTGTGGGAGCGTGTCTCACTGCAACCAATCATAGGCGCCGAAAAGCAGGACAGCAGGGAATAGGAGATTGATTAATGAGCGGCCGGCTTTTTCAAAAGAGGAAAAGCCACCGGAGTTTGAACAGCTGTGCAGCGCCGCGGCAGTGATCGGGGAACGGTAAGTAAGAGAGAGGGGGGGGAACTGACCGACAGACTGTGAGAGGGGGACAGACAAGACAGAGAGAGACAGACCGACGGACTGAGGGAGATAGAATAAAAAAAAAAAATGACCGACATCGCTAGTAAAAAGCACAAAACGTGCGTTTTGGACATCGGAGTGCCACACAAGGTTTTCATGTAAAATCTTTCATGTATTAATCTCAAAAAGTAACATACACCAGCTCTATCTCACTATTGGGTATGTGCCCTTAACATTTCCGCCATGAAAATTCATTTTGGTGTCATTTTGGAAGGTTTTCTGGTGAGTCCGTAAAAATGGCGTAAAACTCGGACAAAATTGTTCACATCTGTGACTTTTGAGTGATAAATGCTTCAAGGGGTCTTCCCCATGCTGTTGCCATGTCATTTGAGCACTCTTCTGAGACTTTTGTGACATTTTTAGGGTTTCTCCATGCTGCCGGGGGGTCATTTCACAAAAATACTCGGGTCTCCCATAGGATAACATTGGGCTCGGTGCTCGGGCCGAGTACACGAGTATCTTGGGAGGCTCGGCCCGAGCTTCGAGCACCCGAGCTTTTTAGTACTCGCTCATCACTAAGTATTAGCCATTATGGCTGCTGAAATAGGCCCACGAGAAAGTTTGATAGAAGCAGAGTAAAATTGACAAGATCTGTAATAACTTCAAAGAGTTACTGAACATTTTACTGATCAAAGTGAAAATGTCACAAATTCCCCCAAAATATGATTCCTCTAATATGCCCATTAGATTGCATAATGCATGTTAAAGGTACAGAAGGTCTTAAGACTTGTCATAGACACATTTCGTAGTCTAAGTAAAGTCCGTTTGTGGTTTTTTCTACTTTCATTCCGAACCATGACTTTTTTTTACTATAGAGAAAAGAGGGCATGTTTTTAGTAGATTGATTTTTAGTTTTAAAATGACAATATTCACTTCTGTATTCAATGTACTGGATAATAGGAAAAAAATTCCAAATGTAGTGAAATTGCAAAAAATATGCCAGTCCACAAAGATTTTTGGCTTTTGTTTCTATAGTATTCATTATCTAGTAAAAATGAACTGCCAATATCATTTTCTATGTCAGTAACAGCAATGCCAAACTTATATTTTGTTTTTAAGTTTTAGTGGTGAAAAATATGTTTTAGAAATTTATAAAAATTATTCTTTACTTGTCTGGCTTAATGTTACAATTTTTTCTGGTAGATATGATGTTTTTATTTCTTTTTAGTTCTTTTGGCTCTTGCGATGCTACGGTGACAGAAAAACCATAATTCTCGAGGTTTTCCATTATTTTATTTTTTTTTACAATGTATACCGATCAAGTTAATTGGCAGATTGGACTTTCAAGGATGCTGCGATCATATATATATATATATATATATATATATATATATATATATATATATATATATATATATATATATATATATAAAATATATTTTTTTATTTCTGCATCTTTAAATGGGAAAATGGAATTTATTTGAATATTTCTATCTTTCAATATTTAAAGACAATGTTTTTCACTTATTACTGTATTTTGTAGTCCCCTTAAAAGGCTTGAACCTGCAATCAGCCAATTGCTTATACTATAGCCTGCAAAAGTACCCAAAATATTGCAGTACATAGTAAAAATTATGGTCTCCTATGAATGTCAGCCACAGATTGCCTTTCTTGATCTTATCTTTTATGACCCTCCTCTTTGACTTCTTGGTCTTTATGCACTAGACGATTTTAAACTGTATACTGATATCCTTTATATTAGATAATCCATTATTTTCTGCTTATGAGCTTAAATTTTGCATTTTCACAAGGGTAACGAGAAAACACAAGATGCAATTTGTTGTGGAATTCCTCTTGAGTACAGTAAAACCCTATATATGGTGGAAAACTACTGTTTGGACGTACGACAGGGCTCAGAAGGGAAGGAACGCTATTTGAATTTTCGAATTCAAAATTGTCTGACATTGTTAGCGGATGCCATATTGCGTTTTGACAGCCCCTGGTGGGCCTATACTGTGGAAATCACTAATAAGTCAACACATTTTTTAAACTAGACAGAGCAACGGATTTATCTAGATTTGTGGTGAGTACCTTGAACCCCCAGGTGCTTCACAGAATTTATAACTTGAGCTTCAAAAATAAAAAGAATCACATTTTTCCCACAATAATATTGTTTTAGCTCTAAATATATTTATTTTCACAAACGTAACAGGAGAAAATGCAACATCCAATTTATTGTGATATTTCTCCTGTGTACGCTGATACCCCTTATGCGGTGGAAAACAAAACTACTGTCTGCATACACGGCAGGGCTTGGAAAAGACGGAGCACCATATGACTTTTGAAACGTAAATTGGCTGGAATATATAGCAGACACCATCGTGTTTAGAGACCCCCTGATGTGCCTAAACAGTGGAAACCCCCACAAGTGACCCACCCCATTTTGGAAACTAGACCCATTAAGGAATTTATCTAAGTGTGTAATGAGCATCTTGAACCCGCAGGCACTTCACAGAATTTTATATTGATGAGCCGTGAAAATAACATTTAAAATTTTTCACACAAAAATGTTCTTTTAGTTGCAAATGTTGTATTTTAACAAGGATAATAGGAGAAAAAGTACCATACAATTTGTTGTGCAATTTCTCCTGAGTACACTTAAGGGTACTTTACACACTGTGATATCGGTATTGATATCGCTAGCGAGCGTACCCGCCCCGTCGGTTGTGCGTCACAGGCAAATCACTGCCCGTGTCGCACAACATCGCTAACACCCATCACACTACTTACCTGCCTAGCGATGTCACTAAGCGGCCGCCCAATCGAAGCGGAGGGGCGGAGATGAGCGGGACAAACATCCCGCCCACCTCCTTCCTTCTTCATTGCCGGCGGGACGCAGGTACGGTGAGTTTCCTCGTTCCTGCGGTGTCACACACAGCGATGCGTGCAGCCGCAGGAACAACAAAAAACCTCGTTACTCACCAGACAACGATATTTGGTGTTTGGACGACCTCTCCAAAACCAACGATTTTTACCACTTTTGCGATCGTTGAAGGTCGCTCGTTCGTGTTACACGCTGCGATGTCGCTAACGACGCCGGATGTACGTCACAAACACCGTGACCCCGACGATAAATCTTTAGCGATATTGCAGCGGGTAAAGCACCCTTAATACCCCAAGTGTAATGAAAAACTAATGTTTGGGTACATGGCAGGGCTTGCAAGGGAACGAGCACCATTTTCCATAGTTTGCGGATGCCACATCACATTTGAAAATTTTGTGATTTTTCAAAACAGCAGAAACTCATTCTGGAAGCTACACCTCTGAAGAAATTGATCGTTGGGTGTTGTGAGCAATTGAAACCCTCAGATGATTTAAGGAATTGTATAACATTGGGCAGTGAAAATAAAAAATTTACCATTTTTTCTACTAAAATGTTGCTTTGGACTCAAAATTTAATTACTTAATTTTCAAAAAGGGTAATAGACGAAAATGGTCCATAGTATTTGTAAAACAATTTTCTCCTTAATTCGCCAATATCCCATATGTAGTTGAAAACTACCTTTGAGGAACAATGCAAAGCTCAGAAGTGAAGGAGCGCTATATTGGACTTCAGAATTTTCTGAAATGGTTTGCAGTTGCTATGTCACACTGGCAAAGCCCCTAAGGTGCTAGAATAGCAGAAATTCCCCACAAGTAACCACATTTTACATCCCTCAAAAAATTCATCTAGGAGTACAGTGAGCATATTGACACCACAGGTGTGTCACAAAATGTTATACTATAGGGCAATGAAGAACAAATAATTACATTTTTACCACTAAAATGTTATTTTAAAACCAGATTTCCAATTTTCACAAGGAGAACAGGTAAAAATGGCCCAATAATGTGTACCACAATTTCTCCTCAACATGACAATACTCCACATGAGACTGTACAGTACTGTTTGGCCACACTGCAGGGCTCAAGCACCATTTTACTCCGGGAGCACAGATTTTCTTGCAATAGTATGCAAACCCCATATGCAGAGCCCCTAAGAACAGCAGAAACCCCCTTCAATTAACCACATTTTAGAAGTTACACCCCTCTGGAAGTTTAAATGCAGGTGAAATGAGGATTTTGTCTCTGGAAAACATCAATGGAGTTAAATGCAGTGAATGTTGTAGAATTAAATGTTGCATATCAGCCCTTGCAGTGCCCAAAACATTTTAGTGCCTTCACATTGTGCCCAGTTTGTGCTCTTGGATACACACATCCCGTACTTTAAGCAGGCTTTCCTCACTATAAAAATGCCAAATATGTGGATGTTAACTGTGGTTTAGACACATGGTGGTGCTCAGAAGGGAGGGTGGCATTTGGACTTGGTAGTGCAGATTTTGCTGGATTTCTTTTTTGGTTGGAGCCATAGCGCTTTGCCAGACTTTGGGCAACCAGTAATGTGGAAGCCCCCTATGTTTCCTTTAAGAGATGTCGGACTTGAGTGGGGATTTGTGTTTTGTTTGTTGAGTTGAATGCTATTGGTGTCAATTTGGGGTACAGAACATTTTGGATCAGTTCACATTTTTCCAGAGCACTTACATTAGAGTTTCCATGTACATCTCCGAAATATATGATTTAGGTGCTATCCCTGATGGACCCATTCACTAATGAAGCAGCAGCGATATTCCAGACTGCATCAGGCCTCTGTTCAGCAGTGTTCTTCTTTCTAAAGGTGCACAAAACTGTTGTTGACCACTCTTTTGTGCACACCTAAAAAAACGAGTAAAAAGAGGGCCACCTCCAAAACAAAGGTCAGACAGGAGTTCAAAGTGTTTCCCTCTGACTCATTACAGTGAATTTTCCATTGAGATTTTGTCTCTGAATTATGATATTCAGACACATGGTGTAAGCGCTCACTATAGACCGCAAGATAAATGTGTGCTTAGCCTTGCTGCGAGCTTTGGGAAACAGAATAAGCAAATCAATAGCTGTTGAAAAATTATTTTATTACTATTTTTTACACTGTTCCCTTTGTAGTATAAGTGATAGGGTGGCTTTATTCCTCAGGTCAGTATGATTACAGCGATACTAGGTTCACTTAGGGTTTTTTTTTAGGTTTGGCTACTATCACACTAAAAAAAGCTTTTCTACAAAATGATGTTTTTTGCATAACCGAATTTTGAAGGCAATATTTTCTTTTTTTTATTTTTCTGCTGAGAGAGTCATGTGAGGGGTGGCTTTTTGCAGGATGAGTTGCAGTTACTATTAGTACCATAATATTTTTTGATCGCTTTCTATTCCGCTTTTTGTGAGGCAAAATCAAGAAGAAACAGCAACTCAAGAATTGTTTGTTTTACGCCGTTCACCATGTTGTAAGAGGGATAAGATAGCTTTATTCTTCTGGTCAGTACAATTACAGTGATACCACATTTCTATTTTTTTTATGTTTTGCTGCTTTTACACCATAAAAATAATGTTATAGCAATATTGTTTTTGCATTGCTGTATTCTGAGAGCTTTTTTATTTTTTTTGCTGACAGATCTGTATGGCAGCTTGTTTTTTGCGAGGCAAGATTATCTTTATCTTTTCAGCTATACCAATTTTATTTACATTTTACTTTTTGATCCATTTTATTCCACTTTTTGTCAGCCATATGATAAAATGACAGTTTTAATATGTTGTTTGTTTATTTTTGTTACAGTGTTGACTGAAGGGGTTAACTAGTGTGACAGTTTTATAGATCAGCGTTTTTCAGATGCTGCGATACCAAATATGTGTATTTTTTGTTTATTTTTGTTTCTATAAATGTACATATTTATTGGTATTTTATTTTTTTTCATTTTCTGATTTTTAAAAAATATTTTTACAATTTTTTTTTTACTTTTTGACTAAGTCCCAATATGGGACATTAACATTTACTGCTCTGTTTGGTGGCATAATGATACATTATATCGGTTAGTGCTGCGCTGTACGACATTCTCTTAGACCATTAACCTGGCATGGTCTAACAGGCTTGTTGTAGTTTTCTGACCCAGAGGTCATTATCACGTTCTCGGGTTGGCATGACAACAATCGTGCCCCCGTGATCACGTCGCAAGGTTCTGATCAGGTGAGAGAGGGAGTGCTCTCCCTCTCCAAGCCTTCTAAATAGGGTTAAAGGAATACTGGAAACATTAACTGCAACTTTTGTACTGGCAGCTTGGTAGATCCGTGTTTCTGGGACTTTATTAATGACTTATTCTACTCCCAAAACCTCAAGGATCAGCTGATTGAAGGTTACAGCTTCCTACATTGTGCGGGGGCTATTAATGGTACTGCAATTCTCTCCAGTAGATCTTGCCACAGCGCAATATATAGAGCTATGATTTTTCCCATGTGGCGCAGTGTAGCGCCTGTTCCCAGCGCGGCATCCCCTTGGCTCTGGCTGGAGCGCCCTTCTCCTCATCTACCTTTTGGTCCCATGTGCTCCATGCCTAATTCTATCTCTGCAAGTCCCTGCTCCCAGGTCCCAGCTGGGGCGCTTTTCTCCTCTCCTACCTGGCTCTATGTGCTCCGTGGCTGTCCCAAGCTCTGAGCAGCCTCCTCCCACTTCCATCTCACACGCAGGCCATTTAGGAGTGTCCATAGGGTGTGCAGCCTCACTCCCTTTCTTAAAGGGCCAACGTTTTTTTACCCGGAAGTGTTCCTGGAGGTCAGCTCCCCCTGGAAGGTATTTTATATCGCCTCCCCTTTGAGGAGGCACCTGAACAATGTTGCCTAATAGTTAGTGTGTTGTTTGTTCTCAGGTCCCATTACGCTACTGTGTCTAGTTCTACTAATTGTGATTGTGTCCTAGTACCAGACTCGTGTTCCTAACCTGTGTCTCGTCCTAGAGCCTGCTCTCTACCACCACCTCTGTGCTGCCACATCTGAGCCATCACCTCTGTGCTGTCATGTCTGAGCCATTACCTCCGTGCTGCCACAACTGAGACATCACCTCCATGGTGCCACGTCTGAGCCACCATGTCTATGCTGCCAAGTCCGAGTTACCAGCTCTGTGCAGCCACATTTGAGCACACCAGAACCAGACATTATGAGTAGAGATGAGCGATGTTCGAGGTTTGCCAATTTCATGTTCCAGTGATTTTGGGGGGTGCTCGAGATTGCACTCGAACTCGAGCTTTTTGCTAAAAGCTCGACAGTTCGAGTTACGTTCGAGAACGGTTCGATCACCAAAAGCAGGGCTTTTTACAGCTACAGTGTGCAGGGAGCCATAGCTGGCAGCCTGCGGTACGCTGGTAACCAATGTAAATATTGGGTATCCAAGCAAAGTGCTTTGCTTGGTAACCCGATATTTACCCTGGTTACGTGTGCACGGAGCCTACACTTCCCTGCTCGGCTCCACCCCCTCCTGCACTCGGCATGTACACACACACACACTCACACTCACCTGTCCCCAGCCATGCAGTGCCCGGCACTGACGTCCTCAGCGCCACATGGCCCCGCTAGGCTCCACCCACCTCGCACTCCGCACACATGGCCCCGCTCGGCTCCACCCACCTTGCACTCCGCACACATTACCCCACTTAGCTCCACCAACCTCGCACTCCGCTGCCCGCACACATTACCCTGCTTGGCTCCACCCACCTCACACTCCGCACACATTACCCCGCTTGGCTCCACCCACCTTGCACTCCACATACATTACTCCGCTTGGCTCCACCCACCTCGCACTCCACACACATTACCCTGCTCGGCTTACCTGCGGTGATGAAGTCCCACCCTCCCGACCTCAGCGCTGTCACTATCCTCCATGGCCGCCGCTTGTCACATCTCCTCCTCTTGCTGCCGACCTGAGACTGTGACCAGCGGTGATGTCACAGGCTCCCGCGATACTTGGCTGTGAAGGCGGCGGTAATTGAAGTCAGTGACAGCTCTGCTATCAGCAGTGCAGGAGATCGTCACCGCAGGTAATGTGCCTCGCTCTTGACAGCAGCACTCGTCATGCCCTGCAGTGACCTGGGCTGACCTATTGATGTTAGCTCAGGTCACTGCATTGCTCTCCCAGCCAATGGGGAACATTCTGTTCTTCATTCACTGGGACATTGACTATGGTATGGATCGTCATGGGAACCCCTTGGATTACACCAGACCTGGATTTGTTTTTCTTTCTAATAAATTGGTGAAAGAGGGAATGTTTTGCGGAGTGTTTTTTCAAATAAAAATGTCTTTGTCCTCTATTTTTTTTTATTACTGACTGGGTTGGTGATGTCGGGTATCTGATAGACGCCTTACATCACGAACCCCAGGGCTTGATGCCAGGTGACATTAGACATCTGGTATTAACCCCATATATTACCCCGTTTGCACCGCACCAGGGCACGGGATGTGCTGGGGTGAAGCACCAGGATTGGCGCATCTAATGGATGCGCCACTTCTGGGGCGGCTGCGGCCTGCTATTTTTTTAGGCTGGGGAGAGTCCAATAACCATGGACCTCCCTAGTCTGAGAATATCAGACCCCAGCTGTCCGCTTTACCTTGGCTGGTGATCCAATTTTGGGGGGATCAACGTGTGTTTTTTTTTTTAAATTATTTATTTAATTTAAAATAACACCGTGGGGTGCCTTCAATTTTGGATTACCACCCAAGGTGAAGCTTCCAGCTGTGGTCTGCAGGCTGCAGCCGTCTGCTTTACCCTAGCTGGCTATCAAAAATAGGGGGAGCCTTACATCATTTTTTTTTCTAAATTTATTTTTTTTGGCTAAATACAAGGCTAAGCACCCCTTAGTGCCACATGAAAGGCACCAAAGGGTGCAAAGTTACAAAATGCAGGAGAATGGGACATGATGTGTCTTTCTGCCATTATAATGACAGAAAAGACTAATATGAAGTGTTCAAGCACAGGAAAATCCCCAGAGCGCTCTACGCTCTGAAAAGCAGTGGAAAATGGCACTGGAGTGAACATGTGACCGTCTCATGTAGGTTGAAACTAGGGATCCTTGGTAAATTTATGTATTTTCCCTCCTTCAGTTTTTTTTTGCAGTACGCAAAAAAAACGGAAGGCACACGGATGACAAACAGATGACATACTGACCGTGTACGGAACGGAAAGGATGCCACACGGATGCACCCGTGAAAAAAAAGGACAGTTTTTTGTGGACCGCAAAAAAGGATCGGTCGTGTGAATGTAGCCTTATTCTGATCTGCCGTTTATAAACAGCAGGCAGAAATAAGTGAATAGCGCCCCCCAGCGTCAGAAAATCTCCGGGGTTTCAGGGGGTAGCTGAGACTCTGAAGATCATGATTCAGGCCGTTTTTTCCGGTCCCCGCTCACGTGATCACAGGTATACACCGTATACCGATGATCACGTTACAGTAAATGACAGCGCCGGTAAAAAATTATTTATCTCCCACCTGGCATGAACAAACATGTCAGATGGGAGGTAAATCTCCTCCCCGGTCCCAGAAATCCAAGATGGCCGCGCGCACAGCAGCGCGTGCACAGCAGCGCGCCGGCCGCATTCACCCTACTCCTCTGATTTCTGCCGCATGTGCCATGACACATGCGACAGAAAACTCCTCCCCAGGCCCTGCCAGGTCACCCCCTATAACACCACCGGTGTTCCCCGGCGTACCTGTGCAGTGTTGATTTCCCGCGGCCCCCTCCTTCACAATAGACGCTGCCACATGCACAGAGCGGCTGTCAGCTCAGCTTCCTGTGTTCAGACACAGTGAGTGGTGGTAACCATGCATCTGTAAGCTTCTGCAATGCCCTGCTCATGAGTTAAGGAACATAGTTAATCAGGAGAGCTATACTACATTTCCAAATGGAAGTATTTGATTTTATAGTTGCCCTGCTGAACGACTACCAAACATGAGAGCCTGTTATACGCCACAAGAAAACATGTCTAAATAGCAAGTTCTGTTGTGTAGTATTCATTCAGCTGGATAATTGGACTTAAAGGGGTATTCGTTCTCCAAGATCCTATCCCCAATATATAGTAGGTTGAATAGCAATAATATCAGCAAATACCAATATTTGGAAATGTAGAATAGTTCTCCTGATTAGGCATTCCCTTACCTCATGAGCAGGGCATTGCAGCTTTGGTAGCAACAGTTACGACATGGACTCTGCTGCTGTGGACCCGGGGAGAGTGGGTGCAGATTCATTGCACCCACACCCCTCACATGGAGTGTCTGCACTCCTAGAAAATGGGGGATACGTTCCCTGAGCGTGTCCCCCCATATCTAGACGGTCCAGAGTCATCGTGGGACCCCCTTATTTTTTTCCTTACAATAAATTGGTGAAAGAGGGAATGTTTTGAGGAGTGTTTTTCAAATACTTTTTTTTTGTCTATTTTTTTTGTTAGTACTAACAGTTTGTGATGTTGGGTATCTGATAGACGCCATGACATCACAAACTGCTGGGCTTGATGTCAGGTGACCTTACAGCTAGTATCAACCCCATTTATTACCCCGTTTGCCACCGCACCAGGGCACGGGATGAGCTGGGGTGAAGCGCCAGGATTGGCGCATCTAGTGGATGTGTGAAGCCCCACAGGTGTTGTGTCGGTGTGCATTACCTTTAGGGACTCCACGTGATGGGACGGTTCTGGTCACAGGTAGGGAACCTTCTTCTGGGATTGTTGTGACGCCACTCTCAGAATTGCGGTCAATGGGGACCGCCACTGCAGATTAAGGGATGCCTGGGGCTGAAGGTGGGTGCAGTCATTTGTTATAGCCTCCTGAGAGTGATGCAAGCCCCAGGACCCTGTGTAGGTGTGTGGAACCACAAGTCGCAGAATAACTCAACACAAGCAGGATGTCTTTCAGGGGTTTTACTCACTGTTGATGGCAGGATGAGTAACCCGGGCGTAGCTGGGATGAACCAGGCTGGAACCAGGTGTCCTTCAGGCTGACTTGTGAGGGTGGCTACTGACTCGCCTTCCTTAGCCCTTCTGTTGTTTGTGATGACCCCGACTTTCAGTCCCTACGGGGGTCACCCAGGGAAGTTGCTGCTCCCCTCGTTTTGGCCCGTTTGCTTGTAGCCTGGACCAGGTCACTGTGGCTGCTTGCCTCCTGTGAGCTATGGGCCCTCACTTTGCTACGTGGCTGCGGACTCTGTGGTGTTATCTTGGGGGTTTGATGTGCCCCCTCAGGCAGGTTTGGCAGAAGAAAGGTGGATCCATCTCTGCACTGGGACCTGTTACCCGTTTGGGCCTGGTTCCTCCCTAGCAGTCCTCTTACTCTCCACTCCGTTGCTCTCTCTTTAGCCTTGGGTGGATTTCGGGTGGCACTACTAGGTGACCGTTCTCCCCCATCAGCAGTCACTGCGCGTATGCTGTTAGACTGCAACAGCTCCAGGGTCTGAAGCTGCTCTCCCTGAGCTGCACACTAAACCGGCTCACTTGTGGGTTCTGCACGTCTGCCCTGTCTGAGCTCCATACTCTAACTGCCTAACTCCTCCTCCTTTTTCTTTCCCCACTTGTGCCTGCCTACGCCACCTAATAACAAGGCTCTCTACCACACCCCTTGAGTGGACATGGAGGCATGCCCCCTCCTGGAAGCTCTCAGGAATCCTCCCAAAGGTACATGTGTGAGACCTGATTACTATGCGCCTGTGTAGTCACACCTTGGTCAGCCTTCTGGATTACCTGTATTGTACTGCCCCCAGCATGGGTGCAGTACTCAGTGGTGCCTGACCAGGTCATGGGCGCCACAGATGCGCCACTTCTGGATCCCCTGCGGCCTGCCATTTTTAGGCTGTGAAGGGCCAATAACTATGGACCTTCCCACCCTGAGAATACCAGACCACAGCTGTCCGCTTTACCTTGGCTGGTGATCCAATTTGGGGGGGACACCTACTTTTTTTTTGTAATTATTAATATTTATAAAATAATTATAAAAAAAGAGCCTGGGGTGACCTCCAGATTGGATCCCCAACCACGGTAAAGCTGCCAGCTGTGGTTTTCAGGCTACAGCCTTCTGCTTTACCCTAGCTGGCTATCAAAAATGGGGCGACCCAACGTCATTTGTTTTTTTAACTATTTTTTTAACTTAAAAAAATAATGGGCTTCCCTGTATTTTGATTGCCAGCCAAGGTAACGCCAGGCAGATGGGGGTGGTGTACCGCCCCGCGGCCTCGACTGCAACCGCCGAGACGCTCTGGAAGGGGGGTGAAGTGGCGGTGCATGCAGGGTTTGTGGG
Source organism: Anomaloglossus baeobatrachus (assembly GCF_048569485.1). Lineage (NCBI taxonomy): Eukaryota > Metazoa > Chordata > Amphibia > Anura > Aromobatidae > Anomaloglossus > Anomaloglossus baeobatrachus. The sequence continues at coordinate 62,876,871 of NC_134354.1, forward strand.
GTGGTGGTGTTGTACAGTTCGTGACGCCACCCACGGGTTGTGGTGATGATGGACACAACCGCTGTGGTGAAGGTACGGGGGCTCGTCCGGGACCGGTGTTGTGGCGCAGCTTGGTGTTAACCCCTCCGTGGGTAGGGGCGGTGTGTCCCGGGGCGCGGTAGTGAGGTTGCAGGGTGCAAGGTTGCGGTGCAGCGCGGTGCGGTGCCCGAGGGCACTGGTGTACTCACGATTAAACCACACAGAGTCACTGGTAAACCAAATGGGGTGACGAACGGGGCCCGCAGCCGGCTGCAGTTTCTCCAGATTGGTTGGTAATGTCCGCCTTTCTCCTGCACCTGTATGTGATCTTGGCTACCGTGCCTGGGCACTGGTAGCCCACTCCCCAGCGTGTATGTGTCGTAGGAGTCCGTTTGCCCGCAGACGCTGGCCCCTTGGATCTCTGGCCTCTGGCGGTGGCTGCTATCCGGACGGGTTGGGGCTGTTGCCTTCAATGGGGACTTAGGTGGGAATGAACCCCTGAGGTCCAGACCGCAAATAGTTAATTTGACTATGGTGGTGGCTTATAGCCTAGTTCCGGGTCTGAGTACCCTGCCAGGTGCTCCGGTATCCAGTTAGCTCCCCGGTTCAGTTCCGGCGGGCCACTACCCTGTCCCGGTCCCTTATGGTTCCGCAGGTCGTATTCCCGGTCTCCTGCAGGCGGCCACTACCGTCTGCCTGCCTGACTGATCTGGGGTCCTAGGCTCCAACCCAGGCCCCAAGCATAACTGTGCTCCTCTCACTCCTCTCTCCAAACTCTAACTCCTCACTCCTTGTGTTTTCCTGCTTTAGGTCAGCAGACTCCTCGGAGGGCGTGTCTATCCGCCTGACTCCGACCACCTGGTGTGCCTGTCTGATTCTGAGGGAGGCAATCAGGTCTTTTGGTTGACTGATGGTACCTTACTGGGGTGGGGGTGTATGTGGTGAGTGTAATGACCTGTGACCCTTGGGGTGTCCAGGGCATCACAGTGGCAACCCGTAGCTGTCTGCTTTATCTGCGCTGAGAATCAAAAATACCGCGGGGCACTACGTAATTTTTTTTAAAGATTTATTTTTACAGCACTGTGATGTCAGGCAATCAAAATAAAGGGAAGCCCTTTTTGTTTTTAGTTATTTAAATAAATAATTAAAAAAAAATATATATGGGCTCCCTCTGCATTTTTTGTATTGCTAGCTAAGGGTAATCCAAGCAGCTACTGGCTGCTAACCCCCACTGCTTGGTGTTACCTTCACTAGCAATGGAAAATCCAGGGAAGCATTTTTTATTTTTTTTGTCAAAAAACTACAAAAAAAAAAAGACGTGAGCTTCGCCATATTTTTGTATGCTAGCCAAGTACAGCAGGCAGGTACGGCTGCCCCCAACAACCAGCTGCCTATTTGTACCCGGCTGGGAACTAAAAATATAGGGAAGCCCTTTTTTTAATTATTTCATGAATTTCATGAAATAATTAAAAAAAAAAAACGTCGTAGGCTTCGCCCCATTTTTGTGTCCAGCCGGGTGCAACTAGGCAGCTGGGGATTGGATCCGCAGCACAGGTTAGCCCGAGCTTTCTGAGCCCCTCTGCTGCGAATTGCAATCCGCAGCCGCCCCAGAAAATGGCGCTCTCATAGAAGAGCCATCTTCTGGTGCTGTATCCAGCTCTTCCAGCTGCCTTGATGCTGGTGGCTCGCTGGGTAATAATGAGTTAATACTAGCTTTGCTTTACTAGCTAGTATTAAGTCAGAGATTCTTAATGTCAGGCAAGTTTGACACAGCCATTAAGAATCTCCAATAAAGGGTTAAAAAAAAGACACCACACAGAGAAAAAAATACTTTAATAGAAATAAATACACAAACACACTTAGAGACTCCATGTTTATTACTCCCTCTTATCCCTCCACGATCCATGGTCTTCTGTCTGCTTTCTCCTTCAGCCCATGCAGCTCTGCTCCATCAGCAGCACTGCATGGGAGAAAGACACTGCTGCTCCCCGTGCAGGCTTTTCACTCCGTGAGTGATCAGTGCTGCTGGCTGTTAGCGGTAACGTCACCAGTGACAGATGGGTTACCATTGCAACGGTACTCTGATCACGTGATTCCCGGTCCCGCTGTGTGCTGTTAGCAGTGACGTCACCGCTAACAGGCGCGTTGCTATGGCAACGGTGGTCTCCGTTATTGACCGGCTGTGTCAGCCAGTCAATAACGGCACGGAGAAGCAGAACGGGGAGTCGACCGTGTGCCAGAGTATGTCGCCGGTACACGGCGATACACAAACGTGCACCGTGTACCGGAGAGATGCAATGACAGGTCCTAGCGTGACGTCAAAGCCATGTGACCAGTCTGTAGCCAATGAGATAATAGACACGTGACTGGTCACATGCTATCTTGACGTCACAATCGGTCCTGTCATCACTGCTGGTTACCGGGAGGACGCAGCGATTACCGATCGAAAAGCTGCGGGAGACAGAGTGCAGGATGCATCGCGGGGACAGGTAAGTGTTATGGCAATGTTTATTAACTGTATGTGTACATTTATAATGTGTTTTTATGTGTTTATGATGGCCTCCCATTGTTTTCAATGGGGTTTGAGAGGTTCTTCGAACGGTTCGTCGAACGGGGCATCGTTCGACGAACCGAACCGAACTCGAACTCTAGGGGAGTGGCTCATCTCTAATTAAGAGACTTTACCAGTCTGTAAGAGCCGACCTCCTCTGGTTCCTGGCAGTCGTGCATTTAGACCCCCTGCTGCAGTACCAGACAATCCCTGTATAGGGGTTCACTACTGATTGCTCCTTTAGGGGAGTCCGGTGTACAGCCCAGTGTGTCGAGTTCCAGATGCTTGCCGCCCCTTAACACACAATAATTTAGTTGCTGAACATTGGGGGTGCCGGGAGATGCACCCTCCTCAAACTGATATTGATGCAAAAGTTATCAATATTAAAGTTCTAGAAAATCCTTTTAGGCTGGTATAATAAAAAAAAGTTTGAGATTACATTTCCTTGCTGTATCTTAAGTGGTCTTTCTATCATGGACGGGTAAATGTAACAGCTGTAAATCACGATATTTGTGGTGTCTCCTTATGGAAAATATATGGGTGAAGTTATTGATTTTTTTTTTCACTGCTCCAATAAGATTACACATGTTCTCTCAGCTCTCCTCCGCTCCATCAGGGCCATCAATTTCTTCCATAAAATCAATGTGGTTTTAATGCCAATAAAGTTACAAAGTTGCTGAGGCGAAACGTTCTGCCAAGTGTCCTCAGTTACCCTTTGGAACCATCATACTGTAGTTTTCATACTAAGGCAATATATTTTTATTTTATCCCAATACGAACTCTATAACTTGGTACTTTTTGTATCAACTAGTACAGAGAAGATAAGAATAGGCCTTTAAATTATGCAGCATCGTTTAGGATCACTTAAACCATGTTTTATGTTCAGTGACTATGGAAGAGTAATTTACTGTGTACAGCGGGTGAAATAAGTATTAAACATGTCACCAATTTTCTAAGTAATTATATTTCTAAAGGGGCTATTGACATTAATTTCTCTCCGGAAGTTGGTAACAACCCATCCAATCCACACAGACAAATAAATAAATAAAATTATAGATATCCATATATTATGTGTAATAAATAAAAATGACACAGGGAAAAAGTATTGAACATGCTTACTGACATTTTTTTATATGTCGTGCAAAACCCATTGTTGGTGGGGGCAACTTCAAGACCCCGCTATATTGAGAAACTAGTTGCATGCATTGCTAAGGTGGGATTTTGGTCCATTCTTCCACATAAACACTCTTCAAATGCAGAAGATGCTCTTTCGCCGAACTCTGAGCTTTAGCTCCTACCATAAATTTTACTTAGAAAATTTGTCATGTGTTCAATACTTATTTCGCCCTCTGTATATACTGCCATTGGTTTTACAAAATGAAAAGGTTTAAAAATACCAACTTATCACATGTCTGTTTTGTGAATACTATTATCAGAAGCGGAATGAGATAATGATGCAGATTCTATTCACTGGAGGTTATATAGGAAAAACTGCCAGTCATGTACTAGTCAAAGATAGTGTTATTCCTCATCATCATTAAGTGACAGCTTATTCTGGAAAGTCACCTGAAAGTGCAATTGCAATTTATTGTCTTTGCAAGATGTGGTGCGCATGTACACTATACGCCGGATGTAGATTATAGAGTCCGCATCTGCATGTAATAGAATAGAGATTAACAGATCACGTTAACTTCAAATTTAATCTCTGTGAATTTAATGGCACTTATAATGCTCTCCAGACACCCGATCATGATAAGTCTTATACTTTGCTCACCTCATTGGCTTTTTTGCTAATCACCACCACCCGTATCTTTTGATCCCTCACCCCTCACATCGAAATCTTTGGTTCACTCACGAGTTGTAACGTTATGACGCTGTTGATCTACCATTTGCATGCGCAGAACCATCCCATTAGAAAATAATAATGCAATTTGGCGAATGCAGATTTTTGGAAAATTCGAGAAGAATTGAACTCGAATAGAATTTATTCACTCATCTTTAAACAGCAGCAATCCGAGATGAGCTCAGATTGCTGCTCTTAACAACTTAGGTGTACTTTGCACACTGCGACATCACTAGCCGATGATAGCGATGCCGAGCGCGATAGTCCCCACTCCCGTCGCAGATGTGATATCTTGTGATAGCTGCCGTAGCGAACATTATCGCTACGGCAATTTCACACGCACTTACCTTCACATGGCAGGCGGCCAATAGAAGCGGAGGGGCGGAGATGAGCCGGACGTAAACATCCCGCCCACATCCTTCCTTCCTCATTGCAGGCGGGACGCAGGTCAGGTGATGTTCCTCGCTCCTGTGGCTTCATACACAGCGATGTGTGCTGCCGCAGGGAAGAGAAACAACATCGTACCTGTCGCTGCAGAGAAATTATGGCAATGACCGACACTACACAGATCATCGATTTTCGCCACTTTTGCGATCGTTTATCGGTGCTTCTAGGCTTTACACGTTGCGACGTCGTCACCGGCGCCAGATGTGCATCACTTTCGATTTGACCCTGACGAGATCGCAGTAGCGATGTTGCAATGTGCAAAGCCCCCCTTAAATGCCATTGTCAATCCAAGACAGTGGCTTTTAAAGTCTGTGGTCCCGGGAAAAAAGCACTGCTCTCTGGTGCAGATGACCCCCTATGACGCAATCAGGGTGCCGAAGGAAGGCCACGGCTGCAGTAGGTCTCCTGATAGTTTACCATGTCAATAATACTTGGAGACCATAATTTAACTATATATCGATGTATTGCAGTATATGGAACAAGCGATCTAATGATCAAAGGGTTTAAGCCCTCAATGGGGAGTGATAAATAAACTAAAACAAAATGTTACACCAATAAAAAAATAAAAAAACCTATAAAAGTCTGAATAATCCTCCTTTTACCTCTTTGATAAATAAGTGCACATTTGGTATCTGGTAAATTGCTAATGTGTCATGTATCAAAATATAAAGTGATTTATCTTGTTCAATAAATGACATAAAGCAAAGAAGAAATAGAAATTGCAGAATTAACTCCCAAAAATGGAAGAAAAAGTGACCAAAACATCGACTTCAAATTGGTATTGATAAAGCTGTTACCTCCCTAAGCAAAAAACAAGCCCTTAGGCCATTTTCACACTGCGTTCCTCTCCCCGTTCAGTGGTCCCATTGCGGTTTCTGTCTGAACCTCCCACAAAACAGGTTTCGAATGTATGCACCGACAGGGTCACTAACTACTGTACAATGGTGCATGCAGAGTTACCGTCTGCTCTGTCGTGAACCATTTTCAGGAGTGTATGCCTATTGGAGGCAGACACCCAGGTGAAGTAGACTGCATCTGGGTGTCCGTTTCCAGTAAAAGTATAGGCGCGAAAATGGGGCTTGACAGAGCACATGGTGACTTCATTTGCACCATTGTAATCAGTGGCCCCATCGGTGCCTATGTCCGAAACCCATTTTGCTAGGGAATTCGAACGGGACCACAGAACGGGGAGAGGAACGCTGTGTGAAAGCGGCTACACTCAGCTCTATTGTGGAGAAATGTAAAAAGTTACAGGTCTCAAGAAATGGAGACATAAACCAAATTATTTTTTACAAGTTTCTTGTTTTTTTCTCTACGAAAATAACAACTGTAGAAGTTTGGTGCAAAGGCCCCATCACACACAGAGATAAATCTTTGGCAGATCTGTGGTTGCAGTGAAATCATGGACATATTGTTCCATTTGTACACAGCCACAAACCTGGCACTGATTGTCCACAATTTCACTGCAACCACAGATCTGCCACAGATCTGCCACAGATCTGCCACAGATCTGCCACAGATCTGCCACAGATCTGCCACAGATCTGCCACAGATCTGCCACAGATCTGCCACAGATCTGCCACAGATCTACCACAGATCTGCCACAGATCTGCCACAGATCTGCCACAGATCTGCCACAGATTTATCTCTGTGTGTGATAGGGCCTTTATTCTAATACCAACGTGAAGAGCCATGTTGTCACAAAATAGGTCATACTGTACCAAATCCATAGATATGTATGTGATGTCCACATAAAGGATGGCAGAATGGCGAGTGTAGCAGCATGATTGACACAAATGAAATTATTGGCAGAGCTCCCAAGTCCCAATTTTAATTATGCTGATGACTTGTATTTCAGTCTAACATGTGTTGAATAGAAATATACACACCGGGAGGAATAAATATACTGTACCTGCCATCACAGGGTCAAGGACATTGGGAATATACGGTGCTTGTAATGCAATAATACTAATATAATAATAAGTCATCTCAAAGCAAAGATATATCTATCAAAGATCCAAGGCGTCAGGCCATTGTTGATGACTGGACCCTAAAATATAGGTATACCCAAGCAAAATATATTTATACCACCAAAATCCTAAATAATGGTTAATCCAAAATGCTGTTACAAGCATTATACCACCATTGTATGTGTCCGATATGTAAGAATATTTTTTACAGAATGAGGAATAAAATTTTGAAAGTATTTTAGTGATCTTGTGTGGTCTCAAAAAAAAATTGGAAAAATAGACACAGACAAAAAAGGAGAGAATATGACAATGACACAAAAATGAAACACCATGTGCCATGAACAAAATATGTAAAAATTATCTGAATCAGAAAAAAATATACGAAAGAAACCCCCAGGAAACGTGCATGGTCAGGAACAGGGTTAATGGTCCATAATTTTATTTTTTATTGGAAATAAGAAACTTTGTACTATATCTTATTAGAGAAATCCACTTCTTTCTCCTCCTGGACTGATCATTTATTCTCAAAATACTCAACTCACAGGGAAAATCTGTCTTCAGAAAAAATAGATTTTATTATTATTGAGATTGGAAATGACAGTTGGTGCTCATAAAGTTCTATGAAGAACTGTAACTGTTGGTCCAGGAGAACTTGCAGCAGAATGTCTGTGTGTCAGCCGCTATCTCCTCCACCTTCCATAGAATCTTACAAACACTAACCGTAAGCTCCTTTTTCACTAATGGGAAAATATATCTTCATTGACTACATATTTTATCCATGAATTGAGAATGCAAGAATCAATCCAGTAGGAAAAAAAGCCGATTTCTCTGATATGATCTTATCTGATAAAATATATGACAAAGTTTCTAATCTTGTACTTTTGATACATGAATAGAAGAAGCTGCAAAAACCCTAGTACATGCCCTTATTATCTCCCGTCTGGATTATTGCAACCTCCTGCTCTGTGGCCTCCCTTCTAACAGTCTCGCACCCCTACAATCTATTCTAAACTATGCTGCCCGGCTAATCCACCTGTCCCCCCGCTACTCCCCGACCTTTCCTCTCTGCCAATCCCTTCACTGGCTTCCCATTGCCCAACGACTCCAGTTCAAAACACTAACCATGACATACAAAGCCATCCACAACCTGTTTCCTCCCTACATCTGTGACCTAGTCTCCTAGTACTTACCTGCACGTAACCTTCGATCCTCACAAGATCTCCTTCTCTACTCCCCTCTCATCTCCTCTTCCCACCATCGCATCCAAGATTTCTCCCATGCCTCCCCCATACTCTGGAATGCTCTGCCACAACACATCAGACTCTCGCCTACCTTGGCAAGCTTCAAAAGGTACCTGAAGACCCACCTCTTCCGACAAGCCTACAACCTGCCGTAACCCTCAGTCTGATACAGCGCTGCACTATCAGCTCTACCCTCACCTACTGTATCCTCACCTATCCCTTGTAGACTGTGAGCCTTCGTGGGCAGGGACCTCTGTCCTCCTTTACCTGTTTGTGTCTTGTATTGTTTATGATTATTGTACTTGTCACTATTATGTACACCCCTTTCACATGTAAAGCGCCATGGAATTGATGGCGCTATAATAATAAATAATAATAATAATAATAATAAAAAAATAAAAATTAAATCTGGGATTACTCTTAAATACTTTTTGCAGGATATGCACTTTAATGCATCCTCATTAAAGGGAAGGGACATCTGTCTGTAGATACCTGTTTTTTGTTCTTGCCCCTTCCCAATACAGGGCAGGGTACTGGTTGATTTGATGAAAGGCCTTTGTTGTAGTTTTCTCGACTACTGCTGAGATATACAGATATAATGGTAGTAGCTTGCTCGATCGATATAGGGTATAAAGTTTAAGGGGCTAGTGCTGACTGGCCCTACCCCCAGCCTAGAATTAGTACATTTTCTCCCACATCCACAATTTGTCTACAGCAGAAGTCAGAAAAAGTTGTATGGAGGGAGCGTAGATGTTGAACTCGCTCCATATCAGGTGCACCATCCGTTTTACATAAAGGACATGAAGGGGCGACCTCTGCAATTAGAGCCAGCGCTAACTGCAGAAATGTAAACCCTCAGATGCTGTGATGAAGAGCAATCAAGGCATCTAAAGGGTGTGACGGGGAAGGGCCCCTTGTTCACCGCCTATTGGTCCTCTGCAATGCAATCATTGGAATCTGATAAGGTTTTTAATGGCAACCGGGAGTCCATTGGGGATCCAATTTGGATATTAGCTATGGAGTGTCCAGATTTTAATTTATGATAGATAGATAGATAGATAGATAGAAAAGAAAGGAACAGGCGCACATTGAAATATCAAGATTTTAAACTACTGAAAAACATCTAAAAAAAGACTCTAAAAATCTTTTTGAGGTGTTTTGCATATAAAAATGGCCATTTCTATATGTGCCCAGTAACCACTTCATAGCAACCTCATTATACTGGATCCTACTCTATCCAACTGCCTCTGTCTGGCTTTTAAAAAACCTTCATGTATTGGCGACGATTGACCTACTATTAGAGGATAAAAACACCTGTGGCTAATAGGTAAGGTGAGGGTTGGGGTGCACAGCTAGTCAAATGGACATCATTCCATATTAAATACAAAGATACAAAAAAAGACTGACAGCACAGTAGTTTAAAGTTTTGGCAATTCAATGTGTGACTGTTCCTTTCTTTTCTGTCAATATATCATGATCAGATATGCAACTATTCACACTATTGGGTGTGCCGTTTCTTTTTTATATATCTTTGTATTTAAAACTCACCAATCACCAGGATTTTCCTTTAGAACATAAAGCCAGTGCTATACTGGCACTATTATGCTGATTCTAAATATACTTTAGTTGTCAGCTCGGATATATAGGTTTTGAAACACAAGCAAGTAAAGCAAAGAGGTTGGGGCAGGTGCAATCTGAGGCGCTACATAGGACCTATACTGTCTACTAATGGCTACAGGTAAATTGACTTGCTAATGGGGCAATGCTGTAAATAGGGGCTATTAATGTGGGTGCTCTTAATACCACACTGATTACTGGACACTATGTGCATGTGGTATGTGCTCTCCCCTTAACCCTTGTGGCTACTAGGGGTGTCTCTAGATGATATATAAGTCATAGCAGTACTCTATCAAAAGACTATAATATATGCATACTATATGCTCTCCTTTTAACGCTTGTGGTTACCAGGGGCACCTCTAGAAGACATATAAGTTATAGCAGTACCCTATCAAAATACTAAAATTTAGGCATACTATGCCCTAATTCTAGCAGTCCCTGTGCCTTAAAATATGCCTGTATACACATATGTTATGAATTTAGGTTAAATTGAATGGTCCAAGTATTGTAGTTGCCACTAGTGTTGCACTACTCCATTTAGTGTGGCTTTACATCCCTCCCTATCCCAAATCTATCATCCTATGTATAATGAATGTAATGTAATTATATGCACGAGCACTTTTGTATTAATATATTTCTACTTTTTGAATACTAAAATCTATGATTCCACAGTCTTTTATAGGTTGCAACAGAAAAATAATGTTGCTTCCTGGAATCAGCTATGTTGGCTGAGGTCTCCGCCACTTCTGGTCACATGGGTATGACATCAGCACAGGTCCTTCTAGCCATTTATTAAAACAATTCTATAATATAATAAGCATAAATAACAGATATGGGGAGGACAGGACAGGCAGGGGGGCGTGAATCAGAACCCACCCAGCTATCAGCTGATTGGCAACTGCTGCCATTCAAAAAGCTGCTCATTTTACTTTACTTGCTTGTGTTTGAAAACCTATACATCCGAGCTGACCACTAAAGGTATGTACAGAATCAGCCTGATGGTGCCAGTATAACACTGGCTTTAGGTTATATAGGAATATCCTGGTGATTGGTACACTTTAATATGGAGTGATGTCTGTTTGAGTGGCTGTGCACCCCAAGCCCCACCTTACCCATTAGCCACAGGTGTTTTTATCCTCTAATAGTAGGTCACTCGTCGCCCATACATGTAGGTTTTTTAAAACCCAGACAGAGGCAGTAGGATAGAGTAGGACCTAGTATAATGAGGTTATCATGACGTGGTTACTGGGCAGGTATGGAAATAGACATTTTTATATGTAAAACACCTCGAAAAAAAAATGTTTTAGATATTTTTCAGTAGTTTAAAGTTTTGACATTACAGTGAGTGGTAGTTCCTTTCTTTTCTGTCAATATATCATGATCAGATACACACCTATTCACACTATTGGCATTCCGGTCATTCTTTTTTTGTATCTTTGTATTTAATATGGAATGATGTCCATTTGATTTGCTGTGCACACCATGCCCCACCTTACCCATTAGCCACAGGTGTTTTTATCATCTAATACTAGGTCACATGTCGCCCATACTTATTGCCCATACATGTAGGTTTTTTAAAACCCAGACAGAGGCAGTAGGATAGAGTAGAACCCAGTATCATGAGGTTGCCATGACGTGGTTACTGGGCAGGTATGGAAATGGCCATTTTTATATACAAAACACTTCCCCAAAAATCTTATTTATTTTTTTAGATCTTTTCAGTAGTTTCGAGTTTTAACATTTCAGTGTGCGCCTGTTCCTTTCTTTTATGTCAATATATCATGATCAGATATGCACCGATTCACACTATTTGGAGTGCTGTTAGTCATTTTTTGTATCTTTAGATAGATAGATAGATAGATAGAGGGATAGATAGATACATAGATAGATAGACAGACAGACAGACAGACAGACAGACAGATAGATAGATAGATAGATAGATAGAGGCATAGATAGAGTTATTCATTCGCCGGTGTCAGGAGACAGAGATTTTTTTTGCTTGTGATTTAATCGAATGCTTATATATTAAAATGTATTCATGTCCTACATGACAGCTACAATGCAATGTAATCTTAATTTGCTGATTTTAGTAATGTGCTGACACCGTGATCATGGCAGTAACACCAGTCAGGACTTTATACATCTCAGAGAAGCAGAAGGGAACATAAATTGCTATTTCATGAGGCATAGAGTCATACGGTGTCTCCTGAGCAGCTAATGCTATATCTGCCATGCTTCATTAGAATATCACCCTCTGTTCACATCACTATGTAATTTCCTATGAAAGAAAAAAAAAAAAACAAAGCGGCACATTCGGGCAAGAAGCTTTAAAGACGCTGACCTGAAATTACATTTTAATTTTGTTTGCATTCAACAATCACTTAGGCTTGCACTCGCTGGCCGAGGAAGATCAGATAAAACAGCTCCATTACACAGACCAGTGCTTTATTTATTAACAGGTGCAAATGGAAAGAAACACATGCCGGTGTCTGAAACGTATGGAAGCTCCATCAGAATAAGGCAGATGTTATAGTGCAAGCTTGTGGTTGCTAAAAACTACAATCCAAGGCATGTGTAAGGATAGTCCTGGGAGTGGACCCACTGGACCATGCACCAGACTCCCCTGCGACGCCACCTCGAGCGAACCTCTATACCGGGACTGTCGGGTGTAACCGCAAAGGGTCTACATTCATGAAAGCCGGGATCAGCAAGAATCACTAGATGCAGGATCCGATCTGGACCAGATACAGGTTAATGGGATCAGGCAGAAGTCCACAACTGAGACTGGTGCAGGTCACAGGGATTAGGCTGAAGTCCAGGAGTGGAGACTGGTGCAGGTTAACGGGATCAGGCTGAGGTCTGGAGGTGGAGGCTGGTGCAGGTTAACGGGATCAGGCTGAGGTCCGGAGGTGAAGGCTGGTGCAGGTTAACAGGATCAGTCTGAGGTCCGGAGGTGGAGGCTGGTGCAGGTTAATGGGATCAGGCTGAGGTCCGGAGGTGGAGGCTAGTGCAGGTTAATGGGATCAGGCTGACGTCCAGAACCGGAGACTAGTGCAGGTTACTGGGATCAGGCTGGAGTGTGTACTCAGAACGGTACTCAGGATCTGCAAGCAGAGAAAGAGTTACACCAAGCACAGGCATAGAGAGACCTGAACAACTAGTACAAGAGACAAGCTACAGGGACACATTGAACAAGCACTGGCCATAGGGGGTAGCAAGTCTTAAATACCCAAGGTTACTATTAGTGATATTCCGGACAACTGTGCTGGCCCTTTAAGTCTAGGTGAGTGCACGCGCGCGCCACCTAGTGTGCATGTGTGAAGGCCGCAACCCAGAAGTCAGAGTCAAGACCACAGGAGGAGAGGCAGGATGCTGGAGCGCAGGTGTCTACAGTGAGTGAGCGGCGCGGAGCCAGAGCCGACGGGGAAAAGGTCTGGACAGGGTAGCAGGAGAGCGGGCTCGGCGGGGAGCCCAGGGGTTGGAGCGACGGGTGTTGAGCGGCGCGGTCGGACTGGGAGTGTGAAAACATGGAAGGCTGAGAGTTATAGTTTTGGAACTACTGCTGCCTC
>NC_134354.1:64863147-64926003 GCF_048569485.1 Anomaloglossus baeobatrachus
TTTCATTCTTACTTTGTGCGTTGGGGCACAATCATGCTGGAACGGAAAATTGACGTCCCCCAAACTGTTCCCACAAAGTTAGAAGCTACAATTGTACTAGATGTCTTAATATGCTGAAACATTAAGGGTTCCCTTCACTGGAACTTAGCAACCAATCCTGATCCCCGAAAAACCTCCATCAGGCCTGAAACACACATCCGTGAAACACGTGCGTGTTTGGTCCGTTTCCGTGTATACTGGAGACACGGCCAAACGTGCACCAATGTTATTGTATGATAAAAGCTCCACGTGCGTTTTTGATGCATGTCCGTTTGTCCGTGTCCGTGATCCGTACCTGTGTGCGTTTTGCACGGCAGCATGTCCGTTTTCTGCACGCAACACGCAGCACGGACCCAATGAAAGTCAATGGGTCTGTGCGCACGTCCAAGTGACACGGACGCATCTCTGTTTGCTCCCTGTACGTTTTGTGCTTTTTTCATGTGATGTCGGTCTTTTTTCTTTTTCTGTTTCGTTCTCTCCCTCAGTCCGTCGGTCGGTTTCTATGTCTGTCGGTCGGTCTCTCTGTCTTATCTGTCCCTCTAGCTGTCTGTCGGTCAGTTCCCCCCCCTCTCTCATACTTACTGTTCCCCGATCTCCGGCGCGGCGCTGCACGGCTGTTATAAAAACGTCGGCGTTTTTTACTATTTTGAAAAAGCCGGCCGCCCATTAATCAATCTCGTATTCCCTGCTTTACCCACCCACCGGCGCCTGTGATTGGTTGCAGTCACACACGCCCACCACGCTGAGTGACAGCTGTATCACTGCACCCAATCACAGCAGCCGGTGGGCGTGTCTGTACTGTGCAGTGAAATAAATAAATAAATAATTAAAAAAAACGGCATGCGGTCCCCCCCATTTTAATACCAGGCAGATAAAGCCATACGGCTGAAGGCTGGTATTCTCAGGATGGGGAGCCCCACGTTATGGGGAGCCCCCCAGCCTAACAATATCAGTCAGCAGTCGCCCAGAATTGCCGCATACATTATATGCGACAGTTCTGGCACTGTACCCTGCTCTTCCCAATTTGCCCTGGTGCGTTGGCAAATCGGGGTAATAAGGAGTTATTGGCAGCCCATAGCTGCCAATAAGTCCTAGATTAATCATGTCAGGCGTCTCCCCGAGATTCCTTCCATGATTAATCTGTAAGTGACAGTTAAAAAACACACACACACCTGAAAAAATCATTTATTAGAAATAAAAAACACTAACAAAGTCCTTCATGACCAATTTATTAACCCCGACAAAGCCCTCCATGTCCGGCGTAATCCACGGACCTCCAGCGTCGCTTCCAGCTCTGCTGCATGCAGGTGACAGGAGCAGCAGAATACACCGCCGCTCCTGTCAGCTCCACGCAGCTAATGAGATGAGTAGCGCGATCAGCTGCTGTCAGTCAGGTAACTCGTGGCCACCGCTGGATCATTGTCGGGGTTAATAAATTGGTAATGAGGGAATGTGTTTGTGTTTTTTCTTTCTAATAAATGATTTTTTCAGGTGTGTGTGTGTTTATTTACTGTAATTTACAGATTAATCATGGAAGGTATCTCGGGGAGATGCCTGACATGATTAATCTAGGACTTATTGGAGCTATGGGCTGCCATTAACTCCTTATTACCCCGATTTGCCAACGCACCAGGGCAAATCGGGAAGAGCCGGGTACAGTCCCAGAACTGTCGCATATAATGTATGCGGCAATTCTGGGCGGCTGCTGACTGATATTGTTAGGCTGGGGGGCTCCCCATAACGTGGAGCTCCCCATCCTGAGAATACCAGCCTTCAGCCGTATGGCTTTATCTGGCTGGTATTAAAATGGGGGGGGACCGCACGCCGTTTTTTTTAATTATTTATTTATTTATTTTACTGCACAGTATAGACATGCCCACCGGCTGCTGTGATTGGGTGCAGTGATACAGCTATCACTCAGCGTGGTGGGCGTGTCTCACTGCAACCAATCACAGGCGCCGGTGGGGGGAGAAAGCAGGGAATACGAGATTGTTTAATGAGCGGCCGGCTTTTTCAAATTAGAAAAAGCCGCCGGAGCAGTGTGAATGCCGTGCAGCGCCGGTGATCGGGGATCGGTGAGTATGAGAGAGGGGGGGACACTTCAGTCACTCGGGGGATTAGCGGTCACCGGTGAATCCTTCACAGGTGACCGCTAATCAGTACACGGCACAAAGACAGAGCCGCGGCATGACAATGAAGTCGGTTGAAGTTCACCCGAGTTCATTCTCATCCCGCTACTCTGTCTTCCGACAGGTAGTAACGACATTTTGCATCACACACGTACATTTCACACGGACAACACACACACATGTCAGTTATTTCACTCACGCACACACGGACATTCCACACGCACATACGGCTAGCATACGAGATACACACGCAGGCCACACATACCATAAAAACGGACCTAAAAAACGGAAAACGGACCCGAAAAACGGCCCGTTTTACACGGACGTGGTTTTCACGGATGTGTATAAGGCCTCAAATGCAGTCAGGCAACATAAATTAATATAATCCAGCACTAGCAATTACATTTTCTTATTCATTAAAACTTCCAGAAACATCATTGGCATCTCCCTCAGGAGTTTATGTCATATGTCTAACAGTTATGATGCCGGGGAAGTATTTAAAGTGGTTGTCTGTATATGTATATATACAGTGATGGCGAAAGTGTTGGAACTCTTGAAATTGTTCCAGAAAATGAACTATTTCTCCCAGAAAATTATTGCAATTACACGGTTTGTTATACACATGTTTCTTTCTTTTGTCTGTATTGGAACAACACAAAGAAAAAGCAGGAAAAAAGGTAAATTGCACATAATTTCTCACAAGAACCCAAAAATGGTCAGAACAAAATTGGTGTTAAGCTCTGGATGTCAACAATTTTGTCCGACCCATATTTGGAAACTTGTGTGAAATTATGTCCAATTTACGGTACCTTTTTTTCTCTGTTTTTTTTTCTGTTGTTCCAATACACACAAAGGAAATAAACATGTGTAATGTATAGCAAAACATTTGTAATTACAATCATTATCGGGAAGAAACACTTCAAAGGTATTGGCCATGACTGTACATATGTAGTGCCTTGAAAAAGTATTAATACCCTTTGAAATTTTTACACATGTTGTCACATTACACCCACAAACGTAAATGTAGTAAATGTATTTTATTGAGATTTTATGTGATATATTAACACAAAGTAGCAAGTATTTGTGAAGTGTAAAGGAAAAGATACCGTATTTTTCGGATTATAAGATGTACTTTTCCTCCCAAATATATGGGAAGAAAGTGAGGAATGC
Source organism: Anomaloglossus baeobatrachus (assembly GCF_048569485.1). Taxonomy (NCBI): domain Eukaryota; kingdom Metazoa; phylum Chordata; class Amphibia; order Anura; family Aromobatidae; genus Anomaloglossus; species Anomaloglossus baeobatrachus. Next base: position 64,866,486 of record NC_134354.1, read on the forward strand.
ATCTTATAATATGAATGTAGCTTACTGGGGGTGGTGGGGAGGGGTCGTTAGAGGCAGGGGCAATGCTCCAACAGCCGGGCTGATGCTGCGGCAGCTGTGCAGGAGCTGACTCGGCTGTACAGGGTCTGCGGTGGTTGGGCTGACGCTGCGGAGCGGGTAGTGAGGACTTCAAAATATGGCGCCTGGAGTCGGCGCGTGTGCAGGTTGAGCTCTCGGCTCAAGATCTCATCTGTGCACTGCTTTGCCCTCCCACCGACGCGTGTAATTGGTTGCAGTTAGACGCGCCCCCAGCCTGAGTGGCAGCGTGTCAGCTGACTGCAACCAATCACGGGCGCCAAGATGGCCGGTGGGCGGGGAAAGCAGTGCAAGTGTTTGCGGGTCAGTATGGTGGAATAAAAATAAATTAATAAATAAAACTATTGGCGTAGGGTCCCCCATATTCTGATGCCAGCACAGATAAAGGCCACAGCTGCAGCCCCCAGCTGTCGGGCTTTATCTGTGCTGTGTATCAAAATAAGCCCAGAGTCACACGTGCGAGACTCACATCACATCAACCGGCAGCTGCACAGTCTCCTGACAGGATCGTGCAGGTACATAGAAACACATGTTGCCGACACGCTCCTGTCAGGAGAGTGCGGCTATTCCAGGTGATGTGATGTGAGATTTGTGTGAGTCTGGCATGGCCTCACCCGGCATGGCCTGCCACTCTCCAAACACGAGCATGCAGGTACATAGAAAAAGAATGGCCGACCCATTCCTGTTAGAAGAGTGTGTGGCTGTGTCTGGTGATGCGACACAAGACCCGCGCGAGTCCCTCGCAAGTGTGTTTCCAGCCTAAGAAAAACCACATGTGGCTTTTTTTTTTTTTAATTATTGAAAGAAATAATTAATGCCGTGCGTTCCCCCCCAATTTTGATACCCAGCCAAGATAAAGCCAAGCTGGGGGCTGGTATTCTCAGCCCGCAGTCGCCAGATATTGCCACATGCATTAGATGTGAAAATCTCGGTGCTTTACCGCCTCTTCCCGTTGCCCTGGTGCAGTGGCAATCGAGGTAATAGCAGGGGTTAATAACAGCGCACAGCTGCTACTAAACCCTAGGTTAGTGAAGGGACAGGCATCTATAAGATACCTGCATATAACCTGTAAATAAGTACAAACAAAAAGAAAAAATCCTTCATTTGGAATAAAATACAAAAACCCACCCTCTTTTATCAGTTTATTAACCCCCAACACACACCTCCAGGTCCGGCGTAATCCACACGAGATCCCACGCTGCTTCTAGCTCTGCTACACCTTACAGCTTGCGGCCATAGAACACGACCGCTGGCTGTGAGTGTAAACAATGACTGAGCCCCGATGAGCGATGACTGCAAGCAGACACTGTCACAGGCTGGGGGCGCGTCTGACTGCAACCAATCACAGACGACAGGACCGCCGATCGGCAGGGAAAACACGTAAGGCTGTGTGTATGCGATGAGCCTATTGAATACGCGATCCGGAAGCAGTTTGCTGCCATGACACAGAGTCTCCGTAAGTATGAAATAATGCTTATTTAATTCTTGTTTTTTCTTTATTTTTCCTTTAATTTCCCCAGTGCCTGATCCGGATCGGGAACCCGGAATCCCTGGCCCAGCACCTGGGCATCTTTGAAATCGCTCGGATCCGGACTATAACAGTCTGGGTCCGCTCAGCCCTAAATATTTTGAAAACCAGGTATCATTTTCATTAGTTTTTACAAATACTTCTTAGTGTTCGTGCATCACGGAAAATCTCATTAAAATACATTTGTTTGCGAGTGTAATGTGAAGGGATGTGGAAAAGTTCATGGGGTATGAAAACTTTTACAAGGATATATATATATATATATATATATATATATATATATATATATATATATATATATATATAAATATGGTGATATATAACATGATATGACATATTCATATTTTAGGGAAAACATTAAATAATCTTGGCAATATCACAAAGAAATGTAAGAATTTACTTTTCTGGTAAAACTTTCAAAAGTAACATTTTCCAAATTGCTGTAAAATACAGACAAATACCTTGTGTAACTATAGTAAGTGCTCAGCTGTAATTAGACCTAATTACCAGTTCAATTATAATTTAGGCTACATTGAGGAGCACAATAGGGTATTTCTACTAATGAGGTTGAAAAGCTTTTATATTGTTTGGTTGTTGCTTTTTCCTTTTTTTTCCTAAACTACACCGCATGACATTACAGAAATGACCTGCATTCAACAAAGTTAGACATTCAGTATTACTTTGTGACAGAGATGCCATCTTGTGTATAGAAACTAATTAGATTCTGCTAATCCCACATCACCTAACTTTATATATATGCCATTGATATACATTACCAAAGAGTATGTCCCCAGCAATGAGACTGTTTCAATTGACAAGTGAGTTCATGAGATCGTCGTCCAGATTATTATTCAGGTACAGTGCCTACAAGTAGTATTCAACCCCCTGCAGATTTAGCAGGTTTACACATTCGGAATTGACTTGGCATTGTGACATTTGGACTGTAGATCAGCCTGGAAGTGTGAAATGCACTGCAGCAAAAAAGAATGTTATTTCTTTTTTTATTTTTTTTTTAAATTGTGAAACGTTTATTCAGAGGGTCATTTATTATTCAACCCCTCAAAACACAAGAATTCTGTTTGGTTCCCCTAAAGTATTAAGAAGTATTTCAGGCACAAAGAACAATGAGCTTCACATGTTTGGATTAATTATCTCTTTTTCCAGCCTTTAATGACTAATTAAGACCCTCCACAAACTTGTGAACCGCACTCATACTTGGTCAACATGGGAAAGACAAAGGAGCATTCCAAGGCCATCAGAGACAAGATTGTGGAGGGTCACAAGGCTGGCAAGGGGTACAAAACCCTTTCCAAGGAGTTGGGCCTACCTGTCTCCACTGTTGGGAGCATCATCCGGAAGTGGAAGGCTTATGGAACTTCTGTTAGCCTTCCACGGCCTGGACAGCCTTTGAAAGTTTCCACCCGTGCCGAGGCCAGGCTTGTCCGAAGAGTCAAGGCTAACCCAAGGACAACAAGGAAGGAGCTCCGGGAAGATCTCATGGCAGTGGGGACATTGGTTTCAGTCAATACCATAAGTAACGTACTCCACCGCAATGGTCTCCGTTCCAGACGAGCTTGTAAGGTACCTTTACTTTCAAAGCATCATGTCAAGGCTCGTCTACAGTTTGCTCATGATCACTTGGAGGACTCTGAGACAGACTGGTTCAAGGTTCTCTGGTCTGATGAGACCAAGATCGAGATCTTTGGTGCCAACCACACACGTGACGTTTGGAGACTGAATGGCACTGCATATGACCCCAAGAATACCATCCCTACAGTTAAGCATGGTGGTGGCAGCATCATGCTGTGGGGCTGTTTCTCAGCCAAGGGGCCTGGCCATCTGGTCCGCATCCATGGGAAGATGGATAGCACGGCCTACCTGGAGATTTTGGCCAAGAACCTCCGCTCCTCCATCAAGGATCTTAAGATGGGTCGTCATTTCATCTTCCAACAAGACAACGACCCAAAGCACACAGCCAAGAAAACCAAGGCCTGGTTCAAGAAGGAAAAAATCAAGGTGTTGCAGTGGCCTAGTCAGTCTCCTGACCTTAACCCAATTGAAAACTTGTGGAAGGAGCTCAAGATTAAAGTCCACATGAGACACCCAAAGAACCTAGATAACTTGGAGAAGATCTGCATGGAGGAGTGGGCCAAGATAACTTCAGAGACCTGTGCCGGCCTGATCAGGTCTTATAAAAGACGATTATTAGCTGTAATTGCAAACAAGGGTTATTCCACAAAATATTAAACCTAGGGGTTGAATAATAATTGACCCACACATTTATGTTGAAAATTTATTAAAATTTAACTGAGCAACATAACTTGTTGGTTTGTAAGATTTATGCATCTGTTAATAAATCCTGCTCTTGTTTGAAGTTTGCAGGCTCTAACTTATTTGCATATTATCAAACCTGCTAAATCTGCAGGGGGTTGAATACTACTTGTAGGCACTGTATATATAGTATATATATAGTGGGACCTTGGATTATGAGCATAATTGGTTACGGGAGTGTGCTCTTAAACCAAGTTACTCTTATATCAAAACGAATTTTCCCAATTTTCCCATAGGAAATAATTGAAACACAGACGATTCGTTCCACACCCCAAAAATATTTGATGTAGTTATAGAAACTTATTACAGTAATACAAAATAATGTACAGTATTCATATAAAATTATTACAGTACACTAATACAAATACTGTACAGTACAGTAAGAAAACATAAAAACAAATTAAACTGCACTTTAGCTTACAATAGAATTGTTGGTGTGGGAGAGGTACAGTATAAGCAATGTGCTGCACTGGTTAGCAGAAAGAGAGTACAATACTGTATCCACAAATGCAAATTGATAGATATGCTGTATAGTATACACTGTACTGTACAATGGTATACAGTACATATGTACATAAAGTTACCTGCAGAGCGGGTCAGAACGTTGTGAAAGGACAGAACCGTATACTGTATATTGTTTGGCACTGTTATCAGTGGGGGGGGGCTAAGTAGTGTAGACACTACCGATCACTGAAACTGAAGGGTAAAATTTTTAGCTTTTGCTCACGTGAAGGCAGGGCACAAAATGTGTTCAAAAGAACGTCTGTGGCTCCACACACCACTATGCTCACAGTCACACTCGTGGGTCTGTTGAGTGCATATTCCCCTTGGTTTGTACCTTCTATTGAGTCTATTCTATAGCATTTGACTCATCTGGTTCATTGTATTCACCTTATCTAGAAGGTGTAAATTTATAACATTACGGTCATTAGAATCTACTATATTAATGCAAATTGCAAAGTTCACAAGTCTGATTTATTCGGTAAGTACTACTACGTGAAACGGCACTGTACAGCCTTTTTGCAAAGCATTGTATGGATCCGTGTAAATAATTGATAGAAGACATTTGCAGCAAATGCTGGGTCTACTCTAGCCAGCGATATCTATGTAGGGCAGGCTGATGGTGCCCTGCGCGCAGCTGGAATGGGGCACCATCGGGCTGCCTTATGTGGCAGTCTGAGGTGTTTCCCAGCCAGGCAGCAGCATCTTCCACCTCCTGGAGTGGGATTCTGCTGTTCTTCAAGCCAGTTGTTAGACTAAGGGGTACTTTGCACACTGCAACATCGCTAGCTGATTGTAGCGATGCCAAGTGCGATAGTCCCCGCCCTCGTCGCACATGCGATATCTTGTGATAGCTGCCGTAGTGAACATTATCGCTACGGCAGCTTCACACGGACTTACTTAACTGCCGTGCGACGTCGCTCTGGCCGGCGATCCGCCTCCTTCCTTAGGGGGCAGGTCGTGCGGCGTCACAGCAATGTCACACGGCAGGCAGCCAATAGAAGCGGAGGGGCAGAGATGAGCGGGACGTAAACATCCCGCCCACCTCCTTCCTGCCGCATAGCTGCTGGAAGCAGGTAAGGAGATGTTCCTCGCTCCTGCGGCTTCATACACAGCGATGTGTGCTGCCGCAGGAACGAAGAACAACATTGCACCTGTCGCTGCAGCGAAATTATGGAAATGACTGACACTACACAGATCACCGATTTTCGACTCTTTTGAGATCATTTATAGGTGCTTCTAGGCTTTACACGTTGCAATGTCATTACCGGCGCCGGATGTGCGTCACTTTCGATTTGACCCCAACGAGATCACAGTAGCAATGTCACAACGTGCAAAGTACCCCTAACACACAGGTCAGGGAACCTTTAAGATGCCAACTCCCTGAATTCAATTGTACTCATGTTTTTAAGGTGCAAGTACAATTGACATTCTGGCTTCTGGCAATTCTGACTCAAGGTGAAGTCAGCAGCGAGATCAGGTCAGCAGAACATCCTGCATGATGTAACTTCTGCGCTGCAGAGGAGGAAGTGGGTGGCATTGTAAGTGCTTCAATGGAGCTGAAGAAACAGGAGTTTAGTTGGCTGGAGGAATTTTGTGAGGGGACAATATAGGGAGATGCATGAGGAGATAGTATGGTGAGGGAAATTGGGGAATATGCAGGGAGACAGTATGGATATGGAAGGAATATGTGAGGATACAATATGGTGATGTAGGATATGTTTGAGGAGACAGTATGGGAAAATGCGTAAGGAAACAGTGTGGGTGGGGGGGATTATGAGAGGTGACTGTGGGTGGTTCTGGTACTGCATTCATTTACTGATGGCGATTCTGGTGCCACATTCATGTTCTGACGGTGGTTCTGGCACTGCATTCATGTACTAATAATGGTGGTTCTGGCATTGCAATCATGTACTGATGGTTATTTTGGCGCTCCATTGGGGTACTTTAAGGTGGTTCTGGCACTCCAATCGTGTACTGGCAGCGGTTTTGGCTCTGCATTTGGGTAACAATAGGGGTTTTGGTGAAGCATTTGCATGGTCATGGTGGTTTTGATGCTGAATTCATGTAGTGACATGCTTCTGGCAATGCAGTCATTTAAAGACAGTGGTTCTTGTGCTGCATTTGTGTACTAATGGTGGTTCTGCTGCTGCATTTGTGTACTGTTGGTGGTTCTTGCACAGCATCTGTGTACTGATAGTGGTTCTGGCCCAGTATTTGTGTACTGATGGTAGTTCTGTAGCCACAATCATGTGCTGGTGGTGTTTCTGAACTTATACACATGTAGCAAAACATAAAGTGCTTCATGGCAATGTTAAAATTTCAAAATTCTCAAAACCTAAAGATTTGAGACTATGATGAAGATTTAGTATCTTCACTTGTGTGTGCAGACATTTCAAATCCTCCTAAAATACTCAAAACATGGCTCTTGTGATGTATTAATATACTGATAGTGGTTCTTGTGATACATTCATGTAAGTACTGTGTTTCTCCAAAAATAAGACCGGGTCTTATATAATGTTTTTGCTCCGAAAGTTGCACTGGGGCTTTTTTCAGCAGATGTTTTAGATATTCCCATGAACAACAATCCACATTTGTTCTTGAACAAAAAAAAAAATAATCAACATTTATTCAAATATAATCATGTCATCACATTTCGGTACATCAACATTTTGTGTTAATCCGATTACTGGTTCAGATGCACATTTTCTTATCTAATCTGCTATTCTCATGGTGCAGACTTAAGCTGGTGTCACACACAGCGACAACGACAACGACGTCGCTGCTACGTCACCATTTTCGGTGACGTTGCAGCGACGTCCCGTCGCTGTCGCTGTGTGTGGCATCCAGCAACGACCTGGCCCCTGCTGTGAGGTCGCCGGTCGTTGCTGAATGTCCAGCTTCATTTTTTCGTCGTCACTCTCCCGCTGTGACACACACATCGCTGTGTGTGACAGCGAGAGAGCGACGAAATGAAGCGAGCAGGAGCCGGCACTGGCAGCTGCGGTAAGCTGTAACCAGCGTAAACATCGGGTAACCAAGGGAAGTCCTTTCCCTGGTTACCCGATGTTTACGCTGGTTACCAGCCTCCGCTCTTGCTGCCAGTGCCGGCTCCTGCACTGTGACATGTGGCTGCAGTATGCATCGGGTAATTAACCCGATGTATACTGTAGCAAAGAGAGCAAGGAGCCAGCGCTAAGCAGTGCGCGCGGCTCCCTGCTCTCTGCACTGTGACATGTAGCTGCAGCACACATCGGGTTAATTAACCCGATGTGTACTGTACCTAGGAGAGCAAGGAGCCAGCGCTAAGCGCGGCTCCCTGCTCTCTGAACATGTAACACAGCGACGTTATGATCGCTGCTTCTGCTGTGTTTGACAGCTAAGCAGCGATCATAACAGCGACTTACAAGGTCGCTGTTACGTCACCGAAAATGGTGACGTAACAGCGACGTCGTTGTCGCTGTCGTTTAGTGTGAACCCAGCTTTAGTCCTACAGTGCTGGGTACGTACCATATTTACAAAGATTTAACTTTTCTGCTTAAATGTATAATACTCTATGTACTGCTAAGTATAACCCAAAAGAAAGTAGACACTCCCTAAAAGAATGGCACTTACCGGATCCCAAACAACTAGAATTGGCAGGTGAATGGGCTCTCACATACAAATCTGCATCATTTTCAGGTCTCCCTGCGTGCATCAGCGGTTGGCTCCCCCTGGTGACTGGAAGCAGTATCACTCACGAGTGGAGTGATACTGTTACCCTGAGAGCTGCAGTGCAATGCACATGGAATGGTGAGGGATCTGACAGTGATGCAGATCTCTGTGTGAGAGCCCATAAACAATTCGCACTTGCCAACTGTAAATGTTTGGGGTCTGGGGAGTATGATTTTTTTTTGGGGGGGGGTCTGATTTCTTTTGGTGGTGTCTGCTTTCTTTTAGAGATGTCTACTTTTTTAATGAGGAGTCCTGCTGTATTCTTTAACTCTGTTAGCTGCTTGGACACTACTTCCTTATGGAACCACAACTAGGGCTTATTTTAGGAGTAGGGCTTATATTTTAAGCATACTCAAAAAAGGGACCAAAATCCTTCTAAGGCTAGGGGAAACAGAGTAGTACCCCTTTTAAAAAAGGCTCCTGGGATTAGTTCAGTATGACAATGTGGCCCTTGGACGAAAAAATGTTGTACACTCACTGGGCTGTGTGTATAGGGGGTGGTATAGAGAGGGGGGAGCAAGGGGAGGAGATACTGTGACGACACAGTATGGAGGGGTCAGCAGGTGTTGGAGGGATGTGAGGAAAGTGCACAGTATAGAGGCTTGGAAGAATAGGGTGAACATGGTGTGAGGGGATGCTCTATTTTGTATGGGAAGCATACTGTATATATATATATATATATGCTATATATATATATATATATATATATATATATATAATAATATATATATATATATATATATATATATATATATATATATATATATATATATATATATATATATATATATTCTGTCTGTGTGTGTATTTAATTCTTTTTCATTACATCAATTCTTGAGTTTTCTGCCATATGATTAAAGATGGTCTCTGGGACATGAATAGAAACCCTACAGTGGAAGGCAGCTCCCTAAAGAGAACAGAAATTAGGGTACCTTCACACTTAGCGATGCAGCAGCGATCCGACCAGCGATATGACCTGGTCAGGATCGCTGCTGCATCGCTACATGGTCGCTGGTGAGCTGTCAAACAGGCAGATCTCACCAGCGACCAGTGAACAGCCCCCAGCCAGCAGTGACGTGCAAGCGACGCTGCGCTTGCACGGAGCCGGCGTCTGGAAGCTGCGGACACTGGTAACTAAGGTAAACATCGGGTATGGTTACCCGATGTTTACATTAGTTACCAGCGCACACCGCTTAGCTGTGTGTGCAGGGAGCAGGGAGCCGCGCACACTGAGCGCTGGCTCCTTGCTCTCCTAGCTACAGTACACATCGGGTTAATTAACCCGATGTGTAATGCAGCTACATGTGCAGAGAGCAGGGAGCCACGCACACTGCTTAGCGCTGGCTCCTTGCTCTCCTAGCTGCTATACACATCGGGTTAATTAACCCGATGTGTACAGCAGCTACATGTGCAGAGAGCCGGAGCCGGCAGCACAGGCAGGGTGAGAGCTGCAGAGGCTGGTAACTAAGGTAAATATCGGGTAACCACCTTGGTTACCCGATGTTTATCTTGGTTACAAGCTTACCTCAGCTGCCAGACGCCGGCTCCTGCTCTCTGCTGCTTCATTTGTCGCTCTCTCGCTGTCACACACAGCGCCTTTGAAGAAAACGAACCAGGGCTGTGTGTAACGAGCAGCGATCTCGCAGCAGGGGCCAGATCGCTGCTCATTGTCACACACAGCGAGATCGCTAATGAGGTCACTGCTGCGTCACAAAAAGCGTGACTCAGCAGCGATCTCGGCAGTGAGCTCGCTGTGTGTGAAGCACCCCTTACTTTCAGGTCTTATCCAAATCTGCTAGACCCAGCAGCTCTGCTATGCCAGGCAGAGGCAATCCTGTGATTGGAAGGATATAGAGAAGAATTGACTATGCTAATGTTTTTGTTTGCTTTGTAGGTTGTAAACAAAGCGCTGGAGAGTTCTGAAGTGGCAGCAATAAGTCCAGATGTAAATGTCATTGATACCTGTGCCTTCACATATGAGAGACCTGGAGCAGTTTGCAAAAGAAGAGTCCAAAATTCTATTTGAAAGGTGTAAGAAGCTTGTTGCTGGCTATAGAAAGCGATTGATTGCAGTTATTTATTCCAAAAGGTGTGCAACCAAATAATAAGACGAGGGTGCCAACTATTTTGTCTGGCCCATTTTTTCCAATACACACAAGGGAAATAAACGTCTAGAACAAAACATGTAATTTCAATAATTTTCTGGGAAAAATACTTCATTTCTGGAACAATTTCAAGGGTGCCAACATTTTCGACCATGACTGTAGCTTCTGATGGGAAAAGCCTTTAACCCCAGTTATACAGTATGTAACCAGGCCCTGTTAAAAATATATTTGTGCAAAGAAAACTAATTCATATAAAGTGCCGAATGCAGTCCTGTTTGGTGAAGGCAGATGATGGACATTTTAGTTACTTGACCCTCCATCAAAAGTTTGTAAGGACTAGTCAAGGGTGGATTGGAGGGTGTAGGAGTCCAAGTCACTATTCACACCTGATTTTTGCAGTGCATCGATGACTTTACCAGGGTACAGTTTGACTCTATAAAAAATGTTATACAGACACAACCCTCTGAGATAAAGTCATAGAGCCCAGTGACAGAGTTCAAAGGTACTAAGAGCAATTGTGCTTTTTTTTTGCCTTCTCTATCCTTTCAAATGGGTACAAAACAAGGAAAGGAAAGAGTAGCAAGAAAAAGGAAAAAGAAAAGGAAAGGGGAATGGTAAGAGTAGCGAGAAAAGGGAAGAAGGAAAGAAAAAGGAAAAGGAAAGAGTAGCAAGAAAAGGGAAAAAGAAAAGGAAAGAAAAGGGAAAAGGAAAGAGTAGCGAGAAAAGGGAAAAAGAAAAGGAAAGGCAAGGGAAAAGGAAAGAGTAGCAAGAAAAGGGAAAAAGAAAAGGAAAGGGAAGAAAAGGAAAGGAAAGGGAAATTGTCAACTTTTTTTAGTTTGGTTAAAAGTATTTCCTTTTGTGTCACTTTATGTTGACAAATATCATCATCCTGATTGTATATTTACATAACCTATTAATATCTCTTTATGTGTCTGCTCATTAAATGACAAATGTAAGAGATTAAAAGGGATAATATTGATCTACAGTAATGAAATATGCTTAGTACTTAGGCTTATGTAGAATGGAAAGTATCATAGATTTCAGGGAATATGCAGTTGAGCCCTCTACCGATCAACACCAATTATACATTCCCACAGTCATCGCTGTATTATCATCTACTGGTTGGTAAATTTGTTGAGGGTGGGAGATACATTCATTTTAGTTTGATAAATCTTCCTCATCAGATCATATCATACACATCACCTAAATAGTTATTCCAATTCCTGCTAATAAACCTCATATGTTTGTATCACTCTCTCATTGTTTTTAAGACCTCTGCTTCTAGACATTGAATAAAAACAAATCAGTTTTTAATTCCAGATATTGAATATTTGTTTTGGTGATGTGATGATCAGATAAATACACTATTAATTACAATAGTTACTGGCTTTATTTTTGCACCAAACTGAATACATACATGCAATTACATGACCAGAAAACAATGAGAAATCCTATTCAATAGAGATGAGCTGAATCATTCCGCAGAGGATCAAGTTCAAGTCAAATTTTCAGAAATTTTTGCTTCTACACAAATTTGAACAATTTGAGAACTGATTCACATAAACAAATAAATGAAAAAACCTTCCCCACGCCATTTCCCACCCTGCTGTAGGATCAGAGAGTTGGTGAATGTCATTGTGCGTGGCTGCGCAGGCCTCACCATAGTCCTCTGCACCTGTGACATCTAGGAGATTATACTTTGTATATTGGTGGTCAGAGATCAGCATTATCAGCGGAACATAGTCAACCGCCAGACTGACAGGTTGTGAGTCCATTAGAATCAATAGATTTCCCTGGTTAAGTGGATCAAACATATCATCTATCTATTTATCTGTCTATCTATCTGTTTATCTATCTCTCTCTCCCTTGATCCCTGTGGCGCCCCTGACCTGGTCAGGCACCACAGAGTACTGCACCCATGCTGGGGCAGTACTTCCAGGTAAAATCCAAAGGCTGAAATAGGGTGTGTACGCACAGACACATAGCAACCAGGTCTCCCACACACTAGAGGGGACCCTTGAGCAGACCCAAGAGGGGGCATTCCTCCACATCTCAGCTAGGGGTGCTGGAGAGGGGCTGAAAGCTAAGGTGGAGTGACGTCCCTGAGGCGACCGCTACAGATGGGCGACACATTTTGGCGTCACGAACAGGATGAGGATTGGACCTGTTTAGACAGGTGACAGTGCGCCTTAGCGGTCCGATCAGAAAATTTGGACCGCCGCCATATTGACACTTCTGCTTTAAAGTCTTTAAATTCGCGCACTTTTAGAAGTAAAGTACCGCCCACAAAGAGGTGTGGCTGTCTTAGAACACCTGGAGCACTCTGGCCCCGCGAGAGGAGAAGATGGGGGCGTATCTATCCCTGGACAGTGGGGATGTCCGAGTTCTGTGGGAGAAAAAGGACAAGAAACGAAACTGAGCAAAGAGTGTGGGCAGAACCTGTTGAGCAGCGAGAGAGGCAAGATGGCGTCAGCGGGAAGCGACCGTGAGGAGCTGGGATGGACCAGGCCCATGACTGCTGCTGAGCTGGAGGCAGAAGTAGGAAGAATTGCTGACCATAGGGAGGAACAGAGCAGGCAAGAGATAGCCGCTTGGAGAAAGGAGATGATATCGGCAATAAGAAACCTGCAGATGTTGGTGCAGCGAGGCCCGCGCGGAGTTGCCGCCCACGCCCATCTGGAGTCATCACCGGCGATAGCGACTCTGCTTCGGGATATCTCCGGCCCAACCCTGGGTGAGTCCCACATTGTCCCTGCCCGACCGGGTATGCTGACCCCACCGGCGTTGTCACCAGAGGCCAGTGCGATGCCTGATGTGGTGTCCGGTGCGATGCCTGATGCGACACCCAGTGCAACGCCTCTTGTCCCGGCCAGACCAGACCAGGCCGCAACGCCTCTTGTCCCGGCCAGACCAGACCAGGCCGCAACGTCTCTTGTCCCGGCCAGAACAGACCAGGCCGCAACACCGTCTGTCCCAGTTGCCCGACCAGAGGTGGTCACAGCGCCCAGTCGCTGACTATGGGTCCCATCCCTGTGCTCCGGCATGAAGCGGACAAGGAGATGGCTCGGCTAAAGAGAGGACTGGAGGCTTGGTTCCCCGCACACCTGGTAGACATGTACCTGGTTCCTAAGCTGCCATCCCGTCCTGAAGCGGTCCCAACACCCTCTCCGCTGGAGAGAGATCCATCACCCTGCCCTGCTGCTGGAGGCTCGTCCTCAGAGCTGCTACCAAATCGATCGGAGGAGGACCCTTAAAGAGAAAGGGAGGCCTGGAGGTACGCTGCCGTTCACCCGACGACCGGAAGAGGTCGCAGCACCCTCCGCCAGGGAGGGAGACGAGATTCAGCCACCACCGCTGCTATTCCCCAACTGACCAGAGGAGGTCACAGCACCCTTAGAAAGAGAGGGAAGCCCGGAGGCCGCGCTGATGTTCCCCCAACAACCGGAGGAGATTGCAGCACCCCCTGCTGAGGAGGAAGACCTGGTTGCATATAGCTCTGGCATGTATGTGACCTGGGAGCCAGATGATGAACAGGTGATTGTGGTGCAGAGACCAGCCCGCAAAGGATGAGTGACGTCCCTGAGGCGACCGCTACAGGTGGACGACACATCCCCATCTCTCTTTCCTTCTCTCTCTATGTATCGCCCCGCGGGCTCGGCTGCGACCACCTAGCCGCTCGGATCCGTGCTCGTATGATGGGTGGTGGCTCGAGCCTCCACGGACCCGGGGGTCACGTCGCTCTGCAAGGGTGGTTGCTCGTATGATGGGTGGTGGCTCGAGCCTCCACGGACCCGGGGGTCACGTCGCTCTGCAAGGGTGGTTGGCACTACACGCAGGGACTTGACGGGGAGGTTCCACGGCCGGGGTTGCGGTGGTTTGATTTGTGATGTAAGTTCGTGACACCACCTACGGGTTGTGGTGAATAGATGGACACCACCGCTGCCGTTAACTAGGCCTCCCGGGGACGGTGTTGCGCAGCTTGGTGTTGACCCCTCCGTGGGTAGGGGAGCAATGGTCCCGGGGGCCCGAGGGAGGTGCTGAGGCTTGGTAGCGGGTGCGGGCGTATGCTGAAGCGGTGCGGCGCGGTGCACGGCCCGAAGGCACTGGTGTACTAACTATGACACAATACACTGGAGTCTCTGGTAAACCAAGCGGAATGATGAATGGGGCCTGCAGCTGGCTGCAGATTCTCCTTGAACGGGTTGGTGGTTTCCGCCTTTCTCCTGCACCTTTTATATGAACGGTTGACTCCTATGCCTAAGCAACGGTAGTCCGCTCCCCGGCTTGCTGGCTGTCGGAAGAGCCCTGTTTGCCCGCAGACGCTGGCCCTTTGGGTCTGTATGCCTTGGCGGTGGCTTTACCCTGTATGGTTGGGCTGTTGTCTTCTAACGGGTCTTGTGTGGGATAGGTCCTAAATTCCAGTCCTCAATCAGTTGATTTGACTCTGCCCTGTTGGTTCGGGGTTTTGTACTGGGTCTGAGTACCCCTCCTTGTGCTCCGGTTTCCAATCGGTTCCCCGGTTCGGTACCGGCGGGCCACTACCCGGTCCCGGTCCCTTACGGTTCCACCGGCTGTAATCCCAGCTCCTGCAGGCAGCCACCACCGTCTGCCTTCTTGCAACGGTACCAGGGCTACGACCCCGGCACCGGTTGGTGTTAACGCTGCAAGCCTGACACCTCAGGCCTGCTGCACTTGAACTTAACTCTCCACTAACTGACTGACTGTTTCCTGTCTCAGGCCCTCTGGACTCCTCGATGGTCGTGGCCAACTGCCTGGCCCCACCCCCCTGGTGTGACCATTGAACACTGAGCGAGGTGACAAGGTTTTTGTAGGTTGGCTGCTGTCACCTTATTAAGGGGGGAGGTGTTCGTGTAAGGGCCTACCTGTGACTACCTGGCTAGTCCAGGGCGTCACATTCCCCCTTGGTTTAATGCAGACCGTCCGCGGGCTGCCCGTCCACCACCGGTTTATTTTGTTGCTTTTTAAATGGAAACGAGAAAAACATATTTACAAGCATAATAAACTTTGTACAATTTTAAGCATATTTTGAAATCCCGGTCCCTACGGATCCACTGGCTGTAAGCTCCTGCAGGCGGCCACCACCATCTGCCTCCTTGCCAAAGGTGACTGGGCTCCGACCCAGCCACCTGAGTAGACTCTTGGCAGGCCTGGTCACAGGTCTGCCCTTGAACTCGTCCTCCCTCCTTCACTGTCAAGGCTACTATCTAGACTGCTCTAGAACTTGTCTGAACTTGTGTCTTTCCCACCTCCAGGCCTGTGAACTCTTCGGTGGGTGGAGCCAACTGCTTGTCTCCGCCCACCCTGGTGTGGACATCAAACCTGGAGGGTGGTGACAAGGGTTTCTTGGTTAGCTGCTGTCACCTACTCGAGGAGGGGGGTGGTGTGTGTGTGACTACCTGGGATGACCTGACTAGTCCAGGGCGTCACATTCCCCCTTGGTTTAATGCAGACCGTCCGCGGGCTGCCCATCCATCACCGGTTTATTTTTGTTTTGCTGAAAGACAAAGAACGGGAACACAGTACAAGTATACTAACGGTTGTGCAAACTTCAAATGTTAACTTTTCAGATCTTCCCTTACGGGAGGCACATACTTGAACGTTACTAATACAAAAAACATTTTTATTAATACGGGAACGAGACTGGGTCCTTCAGTCACCCACCCAAACAACCTGAACCTTGATGCTGCCCCTAAGAAGTGGGCAGCACCCCTTTTCCCCAGTCCAGGAACGGGCCCAGGTGTTTTCCAATGGGACGGGTGCAGGTTTCACAACTGCCTGTCTTTTCAGAGGCCCCACATCCAAGGGGACGCCTGACTCGGAGGATGGTCATCGGTTGTAGTGGTGGCGGGCTTCGGCCATCTATTTCCCGCAGGCCCATCCTCCAGTCTGCCTCTCCGGAGGCTGTGAAACCGGAAGGCCGGTTAAGGGAAGGTGTTATTTACAAGCCCAATAGTTTTTGGGTGGCCTGCCAGTTCTCGGCCTTGTCTTTTTGAAAATGGGGGCAAAAACAAAATCCCAACGGGGACGGGCAGTATGGTCCCAATGGGGACTGTTCCCTTTGGCAGCCTGGTTCCGCTGCCTTTAATTTTGTCAATCAGGTGAAAGCCTTGGGTGATTAGTGCTCATTCATTCAGCTATTTACACAATCAACATATTGCACCCCTAAATGGCATTCGCCCTGTACCTAAGCGGGGGCCTACCTAGATTAGGGCGTGTGGACAGCCTGAGCCCAGTGTTGTCAGTGGGAGGCAGTGGGACAGAGGGGACAACTGGTCCCTCTTCCCGTGTGTCAGGTATGGCAGGTAGAGACCTATGGGGGCGCAGTATATGTGCATCCCTGGGCGCTTGTTCGGGTGGCTCTTGTTTCAGTCTCTCTCTCTTCCACGGGTTGTGGGAACATTATCACGGGAACAATTACCACACCATTCTGCATAGGCCAGTCCACTGGGAAGTCGCCCATTACGGTATGGATCACCTCTTTCTTCTTTTTCCCGCTCGGCACGGGGACCGGAGCCTCATCCACCAGCCTCAAGGGATCTGGGCATCTCTTCAGGTGGTCCCTGGAAATGGTAGCCGTGATCTTCCCCTGGTCGCGACTGATCAGATAGGTCTTCTCGTTCTCCCATCCAGTGGGCTGTACGACATATGGAGTCCTTTCCCATTGATCGTCGAGCTTATGTGTCCTCCTTTTGCGCTTTAGTACCACAGCCCCGGGTTCAAAGGGGGTAGCCTGAGCCCGCTTGTTGAAGCGCTGCTCTTGCTTTTCTCGGCTCTGGCGCAGATTCCTTTCCACATACTCCAGGATCAGTCGGTACTGCGTCTGTCGCTTGGCATCCCAGTTGTTAGTGGAGGGAAGGGTTTCGGGTGCTTCTATGTCCATTTCCAGGTCCACAGGCAGCCGTCCCGGTTGGGCTCTCCTCAGGTATGCAGGCGTGCACTTGGTGGAACTGCAGGGGATGTTATTGTACATGTCCACCAGGTCAGGCAACTTCTCCGGCCACAGGTTCCTTTCCTCCAACGGTAGTGTCTTGAGAAGGTTCAGGACCAGGTGATTCATTTTCTCACACATCCCATTAGTTTGGGCATGGTATGGCGTGGTCAGGATCTTCTTACACCCGTACAAGTAGCAGAACTCCTGGAACACCTCTGCTTTAAAGGCCGCGCCCTGATCTGTGAGTACCCTTTCCGGGTAGCCATGCGGTCGACAGAAGTAGGCCTGGAAGGCTCTAGCCGCGGTATGGCCCGTCAAATCTTTCACGGGGACAACCACCATGAACCTTGAGTAGTGGTCTACAATGGTCAGGGCATAGGTAAACCCTGGGTGTGAGCTTGACGTGGTCTAGGGCGACCAACTCCAGTGGCTGGTGAGTGACGATCGACTGAAGGGGGGCCTTCTGGCTGGCCTCGTCCCGCCTTCTCAGTGTGCAGGGACCACATTCTCGAACACCAGGCCTCAACAGACTCTCGCATCCCACTCAAGTAAAACCGCTCTCTCAGCAACATTTCCAACTTTTTACAACCGTAGTGCCCTGCACCATCATGGTAGGCCTGCAGGACCCTGGGAACACTGGCTTGGGGGACCACCACCTGACGGACATTCTCATGGGTCTTTGGATTGATCATCTTCCTATACAGCTTCCCCTGATGAAAGTACAGCCGGTTTTTCTCCTTCCACAGCCGTTGAGCTTCTGAGGGGGCCACGGGGTCCATCCTGGAAGAGCCCTGCGCAATCATGGCTTTGACCAGCTGGACCGCAGGTTCCTGATTCTGAGCTTCTTGCCACCCCTGGTCAAGCAGCGGGTCAAGGTTCACCTGCTGTTGGCTAATGCAGGGCTTCAAGCTCAATTTCTTCAAGGTCGTCGTCTTCCACCCCTTCATCGGGTAGGTGCAGCATCCGAGACAGCGCATCCGCATTGGTGTTCTTGCGGCCGGCCATGTACTTGATAGTGAAATCGTAATTGTACAGTCGAGACATCCACCGCTGCTCCAGAGCGCCCAGCTTGGCCGTATCTAGATGTGTCAATGGATTGTTGTCCGTGTAGGCAGTAAACTTCGCCGCCGCGAGGTAATGCTTAAAACTTTTGGTTATTGCCCACACAAGGGCTAAGAACTCAAGCTTGAAGGAGCTGTAATATTCGGGGTTCCTTTCCGTCGGCCGTAGTTTTCTGGTAGCGTAGGCGATCACTTTTTCCTTCCCATCCTGCACCTGGGACAGGACCACACCCAGACCCACATTGCTGGCGTCGGTGTAGAGGACGAACGGGAAGCCGTAGTCAGGGTAGGCCAATATTTCTTCTCCCGTCAGGGCGGACTTTAGCTGGTGGAAGGACTCTTCGTGCTCCTCGCCCCAAACAAACGGGGGACAAGGAGCCCTCCCATTCTTGGTCTGTCCCACGAGGAGATCTTGCATGGGCGCGGCCATCTTCGTGTACCCCTTGATGAAATGGCAGTAGTAGCCCACCAGGCCCAGAAACTGCCTCACCTCTCTCACTGTGGTCGGTCGTTGCCAGCTCTGGATGGCAGCAACCTTCTCCGGATCTGGGGCCACACCTTCTGCGCTCACCACATGTCCGAGGTATTGCACCTTGGGTTTCAGCAGGTAGCACTTAGAAGGTTTCAGCTTCATCCCGTACTTGGAGAGGGCCGCGAACACTTCTGCCAGGTGCTCCAGGTGGGCCTCATACGTCTTGGAATACACGATCACATCGTCCAGATACAATAGAACAGTCTCGAAGTTGAGATGCCCCAAGCAGCACTCTATGAGCCGTTGGAAGGTCCCAGGGGCATTGAACAGCCGGAACGGCATACTATTGAACTCACAGAGTCCCATGGGGGTAGAAAATGCGGTCTTCTCGCGGTCTTCTGGTGCAACCGCCACCTGCCAGTATCCACTGGTAAGGTCAAGGGTAGAGAAATAATTAGCAGTTTTTAGTGCAGCCAGCGACTCTTCAATGCGGGGGAGAGGGTAGGCATCTTTATGCGTTATCTGATTGATCTACCGGTAATCCACACACATCCTCATGGTACCATCTTTCTTCTTTACCAGCAGCAATGGAGCCGCCCAGGGACTACAACTATTCCGGATGACCCCTGCCTCCTTCATGTTCCTCAACATGTCTTTGGCGCATTGATAATGTGCTGGTGGTATGGCCTATACCTTTCTTTAATGGGTGGATGTGTGCCTGTGGGGATATGATGTTGAACCCCCTTAATCCTCCCGAAGTCTAGCGGGTGCTTGCTGAAAACCTGCTCATACTCCTGTACTAACCTGTATACCCCGTCTTTGTGGTGTACCGGGGTAGACTCAGTGCCGACATGTAACTCCCGGCACTACTCCTCTAGTGGCGTAGATGGGGTGTCACTGCTCATGTTGTGTGTAGGAATAGTGGGGGTGATCTCATGGATGGCGTGGGGGTCTATGGTAAACAGCTTAGCTATGGTGGCGTAGCGGGGGAGCCTAACCTTTTCCTCCCCGCAATTCAGCACTCTCACAGGCACTCTCCCTTTCTTGACGTCAATCACCCCTCTGGCTAACATTACTGTGGGACAGTGCTCCGAAGGCAAAGGTTCCACCAACGCCGGGTAATCCCGTCCCTGGGGGCCTACTGCTGCCCTACACCAAATCATCATTTCGCTCCTTGGCGGGACCACCAAAGGGGCTGCGTCCATTACCCGCACTCCACCAATCTCTCCACCTGTCAGGTTCACTTGTTGCCGGTTCAGGAGGGCCCGGATTTCATGCTGTAGGGCCCTCTGCCGACCTCCTCCTGCAGAGGCAGACAGTTGCTGCAGCAAGCTCAACACCTCTCCCATACAGTGCAAATCACATTGGTCCCTAGGACCACTTTCGGGTTACGGTCACTGGACTCATTCAGCACCACTATCATCCCTTGGCATTTCAGCTGGGTCCGTCCCACGGTCAGGGTCACCTCTCTGAGTCCCACTTGGGTCATAGGGAGCCCATTGGCCACAATGACGGTCATGCTATCATTGGGAGGGGCAAGTTCACTATCGGCCCAATATCGCTGGTACAATGAATAAGGCATAGTGGTGACCTGCGATCCGGTGTCCAACAGGGCCATGGTCAGGACGCCATCCACTGCCAGGGAGATGATGGGGCGGCCTCCAACAAACCGGTCTCGCCAATCAGCCGGGCCATGAGGATCTACTCCTGAGGATTGGCCCTTGGCCTCAGGCGTTGTTCGTTTAACGGGCATCGCCTAAGGTAATGGCCAGGCTTGTTGCACCTGTAGCACACAGGCAGCCCGTACCGCGGGTCGGTGTTCTTCCTTCGCTGCATCCAAGGGACATCCTCGGGGCTGTCGGCGAGCTGAATCTTCTTCTGGGGTTGACTCTCGTCAGGAGCTGGAGTGCGGCGAGGATCCGGGTGAGATCGGACCCGCGAGGCCAGCGCTTCTATAGTCCCGACAGGTGCGGCAGGGGCCGGTAGAGCCAAGGGAGCGGGTGCTACCGATATGGTAGCGGTTTCGACCGGCCAAAGAGTCGCATCAGGCGCGCAGCGGTTGGTGCTTGCAGGGCCTTAATGGCCCGCTCCTTTAGTACGGTAAAATCTAGGTCGGTGTGCTCCAAAGTCCATACCTGAAACTGTTTGTGATCTTCAGCAGACCCCAGTCCCTGCAGAAACTGCTCCACTAACATCTTGTTGCTGTCGACCTCACTGATGGTGTTCACCCGCCTCAGCGTCCGTAGGGCCGTCTGCAGGCGCAAGGCATAGTTTCTTATACTATCCGCGGGCCGTTGCCGACATTGGTAGAACTGCATCCGCAACTCAGCCTCGGTGCGGGTTTCAAAGGCGGTCTGGAGTTTTTCGAAGATAGTGGTCACCGAGGCCCAGTCTGCGTCCGTCCAGGTCTCCGTCCCCTGCTCAGCTGTGCCGGTCAGCTGTCCGAGCACTACCGTCGCATGCTGTCTGCCAGTCATGGCATACAAGTCAAGGATCGGGTTTATAGTTTTCCGGAACACCTGCATCAGGCTTCCCATCGTACTGGGGTAGCCAGGTAGCATCGGGCACGTATGGCAGGGAGATCGACATTACCTGGGCGACCGCTGGACCCGCGGCCTCCCCCGCTCTTGCGACCGGAGCGGGGGCCGCCACGTTCTTGTCTTCGGGAGCCGCCACTCCTGCAGCTGACGCCCCTTCGCCGTCTCCAGTAGGTACGGACATCTTCTTTCCATCCCCCTTGGTCTTTTCCGGGCACTCTCCTTGCTCTCTGCACCGCTCGACTCTCGGGGGCGGGGTTTCACTTTTCGTGCCCTTTCTGCTCAGGGAAGATGGCTCGGGCGGGAACGTTTCGCGCCCAAGATGTCGGATTCTGCAATTTTTCAGCGGGATGCCGCTAACAACAATTTCCAGGCGCACTTCCACAGGTAAGTGGATGGTTCTATCCTGTTCGTGACGCCAGAAGAGTCAATGTGTACCGCCCCACAGGCTCGGCTGCGACCACCGAGCCGCTCGGATACGTGCTCGTACGGTGGGTGGTGGCTCGAGCCTTCACGGACCCGGGGGTCACGTTGCTCTGCAAGGGGGGTTGGCGCTACACACAGGGACTTGACGGGGAGGTTCCACGGCCGGAGCCGCGGTGGTTTGTTTTGGGATGTAAGTTCGTGACGTCACCCACGGGTTGTGGTGAATAGATGGACACCACCGCTGCCATTAACTAGGCCTCCCGGAGACGGTGTTGCGTAGCATGGAGTTGACCCCTCCGTGGGTAGGGGAGCGATGGTCCGGGGGCCCGAGGGAGGTGCTGAGGCGTGGGAGCGGGTGTGGGCGTATGCTGAAGCGGTGCGGCGCGGTGCGCAGCCCGAAGGCACTGGTGTACTCACTATGACACAATACACTGGAGTCTCTGGTAAAACCTAGCAGGATGATGAACGGGGCCCGCAGCCGGCTGCAGCTTCTCCCTGAACGGGTTGGTAGTTTCCGCCTTTCTCCTGCACCTTTTATATGAACGTTTGATTCCTATGCCTAAGGAACGGTTGTCCGCTCCCTGGCTTGCTGGCTGTCGCAAGAGCCCTGTTTGCCCGCAGACGCTGGCCCTTTGGGTCTCTATGCCTTGGCAGTGGCTTTACCCTGTATGGTTGGGCTGTTGTCTTCTAACGGGTCTTGTGTGAGATAGGTCCCAAAGTCCAGTCCTGTCCAGTCCAGTTGATTTGACTCGGCCCTGTCGGTTCGGGGCTTTGTACTGGGTCTGAGTACCCCTCCTGGTGCTCCAGTTTCCAATCGGTTCCCCGGTTCGGTACCGGCGGGCCACAGCCCGACCCCGGTCCCTACGGTTCCACAGGCTGTAATCCCAGCTCCTGCAGGCGGCCACCACCATCTGCCTCCTTGCCAAAGGTGACTGGGCTCCGACCCAGCCACCTGAGTAGACCTTTGGCAGGCCTGGTCACAGGTCTGCCCTTGAACTCGTCCTCCCTCCTTCACTGTCAAGGCTACTCTCTAGACTGCTCTAGAACTTGTCTGAACTTGTGTCTTTCCCGCCTCCAGGCCTGTGAACTCCTCGGTGGGTGGAGCCAACCTTATGGCTCCTCCCCCCTGGTGTGGACATCAAACCTGGAGGGTGGTGACAAGGGTTTCTTGGTTGGCTGCTGTCACCTACTCGGGGAGGGGGGTGGTGTGTGTGTGTGTGTGTGTGACTACCTGGGATGACCTGACTAATCCAGGGCATCACATCTATCACTCACTGTCTTCCTCTACCAACACCTGTTTCTCTCTTTCTCTTCCTTTCTCTCTGTCCCTCTTTCTCATTCTTTCTGTCACAACTCTCTCTGTCCCTCTCTCTTTCTCTCCCCCTCTCTCTTTGTCCCATCTCTCCCTCTATCTTTCTTTACGTCTATCTATTTTCCTTTCTCTCCTGCTTTCTCTACACCACACCATCTCCCTCTCTTTCCCTCCCTCTTTGCCTCTCCAGCTATACCTTCCCCTCTTTTTACCCCCACCTATTTTTTTTCTCTACCTTTCTCTCTCTGTCCCTCTCTCTCTCCATCTACCTATCACTCAACCAACCTCTTTTTCTGCCTACTTCTCTCCCTATCTTCTTCTCTCCCTTTCCTTCCATCTATCCCCCCTCACTTTCCTGTTCTCCACCATCTACTCTCTATCTCTCCCTATCCTCTTCTCCCACTCTTACACTTTCTCTCTGTCCTTCTTCCTTTCCTTCTATCTGTCCCTCTGTCTCCCTATCTCTGTCCCTCTCTATCCCTCCACCTCTCTCCCCCTTTCTTTTTGTCTCTCTTTCTTTCCCTCTATCACACTCTCTTTCCTGCTCTATTTATTCCTCCAGATATATCTCTGTCTCCCTATCCTCTTCTCCCACTCTCACCCTCTCTCTCTTTCCCTCTATTTTCCCCTCCATATATACCGTACCGTACCTCATCTCTTTTCTGTTTTCTCTCTATCCCTCTCCCTCTCCTTCTGTCTCCCTATCCTCTTCTCCCACTCTCACTCACCCTCTCTCTTTCCCTCTATTCTTCCCTCCATACATCCCTCATCTCTTTCCTGTTCTCTCTCTATCCCTTTCTCTCCCTATTCTCTTTTCTCTCACTCTCCTTTTGTCTGTCTTTATTTATTTCCTTCTATCCATCCCCCTCTCTCGCTATCTCTGTCCTCCTGTCCCTCTCTCCCACTCTCCTTCTATCCCTCTCATTCTATCCATTGCTGTATCTTCCTCTATTTCCTATTCCCATCTCTCTCCTTTCTATTATTGATATTCGCACAAATTTATTCACTGCGAATTTAACTTTTGGGGAAAACTCAATGAAGCGAGCAAATTCAAATTTCCAATGATCTGTTAATTTCTAAAGCTCAGCGATGTCAAGCAGAGATCTTGAAACAGAGAATATGTTAGAAAGTGACAGAATGTCTTCATTATATAATGACTGAGTTTTAATTACTGAATCCAGAATTCTCTACTAAGTAGATTTCTCAGCCAGTCTGAAGACCCAACCTATATATGAATAATTTATATGTGTGCTATTTCCGATATACACACTAATATAACTCTGTACTAATAATGTACTAAGAATTTGGCTGTGACATGTACTCAGGAATAAGGACATATCTCTGGTACCAGTGATACTAGAGCGCGCACTGGCTCATTTCCATAGGGAGTTATCTGAGGACATGGCTGCTATTGTCTATCATTTGCTCAATGTATGTGTCGAATTTTTGTGAACCCCCCCAGGCAGGACTGCCAGGCACGGAGGGCAACGTCTTCTCGTAAGTCCTTCCATTTGGCCACACAATGTAAGAATAAAGTAATAATGGAAATTAATTAAATAATTAAAATGAGAAATTGAGTTTTGGGGATTTTTTAAATTTGCTAGATATTGTGTCTCACCAATTAATGTACAACATGTGACTAAATGATTTACTGAAAGGTTGTACCAATAAACCATAAACTAAAATAGTGGCACCCCATACCAGTGCTTTGGGACAGGGAAGGTTTGAAGGCGCCAAATGCTTGATGGACACTAGAATATTAGGGTTCCATACTACTTACACATTATGGAGGTTCATAGAGATCTTGTAAGTTGTACAAAACTGTAGTAGTTTCCTTGTAACCTTAAAGGAAATCTGATTTGGCTGCTGAGTGCTGACACTAGTGATGTGGATGTGTTGATCGGTGCACAACAATAAAAATTACACTTGTTTTGAAAAATTGTTTAAAAGAACAGAGAGTCCTCAGTGGTTGATACCTTTTAATGGCTAACTGAAAAGATGGTAATAATTGCATAATTGTTTTGAAGTAATCCGATGTGCCAGGACTGAGAAGTCAAGCTTGAACATAACATGCAAATTAATCTGGAAATTATTTAGAGATGTGCCAACCTACTCCACTTGGTCAATGTCACACGGTGTTCAGCTCTAAATTCACTGAATGTCATGGCGACTTCTGACCCTGTTCACACTGCTGTGACACCTCACACTATGGTTTCCCTGGTGCTTTTGAGTTGCACAGTCAGACTCTGGCATCGACCAGTTGTGTGCTTATTAGTGGTCAGTCTAGCACGAGTTCATTTCTGCTGGCCTGTGGATTAATGCTAGAGTCACAGGTTACTGGAAGCCTATCACAGCCACCTTCATCCTTTAAAAGATGGTGGTGCCTCTTCCCCTGTGCTGATTATAGCTTTTTTTTTTTTTTGCAATACCAGTCCTTGTGCTGTGGTGATCTTACCTCTATGTGTGTGTGCTGTAAGTTTGAGTTTTGGGTCTTCCCTGTCTGTCTATTTGTGTGGGATAAACCACTCTTCACCTGGCCCTCCCTGGGGGTATTGACCTTCCATGACGTCATAGCGATGTGACCAGGCTGTAACCCAATGTCTGTACAAGATTCACACCAGACTGGTCACATGGCTATGACGTCATGGAAGGTCCTGTAAGCCAGTGGTGGTTACCCGGGGCACAGCAATGATTGGACCTGGAAGCAGAAGCGGCCGGGAGACAGCGGCTGAACAGCTCTGCAGAACGAGATGCGGGACCTGTAAGTATAATGATAATGTTTATGGCTAACTATATTCTTTATACTACAGCCCCTCTCGCCCCATCCAATAACTGTAAAGTCCAAGTTCGGTGTTCGGACTCAAGTTCGCGTTATCTCAGAACCCAAACTCGAACTTTGCAAAATGTTCAGGCGAAGCTCCTGATTGGGGGGGAGGTCGTTCATCACTAGCTATATGTAAATAGCTAGCAGTTCTTGCACTTGTCTGTTGTATGTAAAGTGGCAGTAGGCAGTAGTCGTAGGTTAGGGATTGAGTCCGAACACTCTCGCACTCTACATGAAAGAGACTGTCGTGGCTGGGTGTGTGGACTATTGGTTTTGAACCCCTGCAGGCCACATACTATCATTGACATCGGCTGGCCAGTTCCAGATGATGACTCGTACTCACAAGGAGACCAACAGTTTGTTTCAAACAACGCTTTTACTTACTTCTTAGAGCAACATTACACTACAGATAGCAGGCACATATCTTCTTGCACGTTACAGTTTTGTCCAACATTATCACAGTTCAAGTTCTCACTGGGTTGGTTAAGATCTAACTCGTCTTGTGATTTCCAGCACAACTCAGTCCAGCATTACAGCACAGACTGTGACGGTCACCCTCTTCCAGCAGTCCCATGTCCAATCTCATAAAAAGGTCCCATCATGACTAGAGTCAACACTGGTGCTGCCAGATACTTAGAGAGAAACCACTTGGGCAGTGGACAACATTCACAAGCCAGTTAAGGTTATCCTGTTACCTTGACTGTTAACGGGCCTGGCTACTAGATTCCTATCCTCTGGCTCTTATTGTCTGGGGTCAGTCCATTCGAAGATTGGTCTCTCTTTTTAATGCTGTTCACACTCTGTGTCTCTGTCAAAACTGGAGATTTGTGTTATCGCGCCTTCCGTCTACTCTCCTTCTCCTTTTTTGCCACAAACCACCAAATGTATGCAACCTTCATAACCGACTGACTATTTGTCCTTCACTTTCGCTCACTAGGTTTTTACTCAACTTACTCTTCTAGAATGAACTGTCTCTTACCCTATCAACTAACCCCTCCCTTTGTGGGTTAGTCACAACACTTAACTACTGTATCTCTATCACTATTGTCTGTTGTTGGGCAGAACTCAACCTTCACACAGTCCTAATATAATTGTAATATGTTACCAGCACGTAACCCTCCACAAATGCTACGCAATACATTACCACATACAATACTTACTATACGTTACATTATGACTAGATATCACAGAATACAGTATACTGGTAAATATCACATCACAGTACATTACATTTCACATGGCACAATACATACCAAAGACACAAGACATTGTTCACATTACACTACACAACAGCACAGTGATGCGATTGGTGTCTTCAGGAGTAAGAGCGCAGCATCACAGTCCACCACTCTTATACAGTTAGGTCCAGAAATATTTGGACAGTGACACAATTTTCGCGAGTTGGGCTCTGCATGCCACCACATTGGATTTGAAATGAAACCTCTACAACAGAATTCAAGTGCAGATTGTAACGTTTAATTTGAAGGTTTGAACAAAAATATCTGATAGAAATTGTAGGAATTGTACACATTTCTTTACAAACGCTCCACATTTTAGGAGGTCAAAAGTAATTGGACAAATAAACCAAACCCAAAAAAAAATTTTTTATTTTCAATATTTTGTTGCGAATCCTTTGGAGGCAATCACTGCCTTAAGTCTGGAACCCATGGACATCACCAAATGCTGGGTTTCCTCCTTCTTAATGCTTTGCCAGGCCTTTACAGCCGCAACCTTCAGGTCTTGCTTGTTTGTGGGTCTTTCCGTCTTAAGTCTGGATTTGAGCAAGTGAAATGCATGCTCAATTGGGTTAAGATCTGGTGATTGACTTGGCCATTGCAGAATGTTCCACTTTTTTGCACTCATGAACTCCTGGGTAGCTTTGGTTGTATGCTTGGGGTCATTGTCTATCTGTACTATGAAGCGCCGTCCGATCAACTTTGCGGCATTTGGCTGAATCTGGGCTGAAAGTATATCCCGGTACACTTCAGAATTCATCCGGCTACTCTTGTCTGCTGTTATGTCATCAATAAACACAAGTGACCCAGTGCCATTGAAAGCCATGCATGCCCATGCCATCACGTTGCCTCCACCATGTTTTACAGAGGATGTGGTGTGCCTTGGATCATGTGAGGTTCCCTTTGTTCTCCAAACTTTTTTCTTCCCATCATTCTGGTACAGGTTGATCTTTGTCTCATCTGTCCATAGAATACTTTTCCAGAACTGAGCTGGCTTCATGAGGTGTTTTTCAGCAAATTTAACTCTGGCCTGTCTATTTTTGGAATTGATGAATGGTTTGCATCTAGATGTGAACCCTTTGTATTTACTTTCATGGAGTCTTCTCTTTACTGTTGACTTAGAGACAGATACACCTACTTCACTGAGAGTGTTCTGGACTTCAGTTGATGTTGTGAACGGGTTCTTCTTCACCAAAGAAAGTATGCGGCGATCATCCACCACTGTTGTCATCCGTGGACGCCCAGGCCTTTTTGAGTTCCCAAGCTCACCAGTCAATTCCTTTTTTCTCAAAATGTACCCGACTGTTGATTTTGCTACTCCAAGCATGTCTGCTATCTCTCTGATGGATTTTTTCTTTTTTTTCAGCCTCAGGATGTTCTGCTTCACCTCAATTGAGAGTTCCTTAGACTGCATGTTGTCTGGTCACAGCAACAGCTTCCAAATGCAAAACCACACACCTGTAATCAACCCCAGACCTTTTAACTACTTCATAGATTACAGGTTAACGAGTGAGACGCCTTCAGAGTTAATTGCAGCCCTTAGAGTCCCTTGTCCAATTACTTTTGGTCCCTTGAAAAAGAGGAGGCTATGCATTACAGAGCTATGATTCCTAAACCCTTTCTCCGATTTGGATGTGAAAACTCTCATATTGCAGCTGGGAGTGTGCACTTTCAGCCCATATTATATATATAATTGTATTTCTGAACATGTTTTTGTAAACAGCTAAAATAACAAAACTTGTGTCACTGTCCAAATATTTCTGGACCTAACTGTATGTGCTCGTAACTGGGCCGGGTATTAATATAGCTTTCTGAACCTGACCTTAATTTTAACCCTATTTACTTGCAATTTCAGACACAGCCCACAGACAAAGGTAGTACTGATTTTGGAAAAAGACAAAGTATTCCCTTTTTATTCATCCTAAAAAGACAACTCATAATACTTATGGATGGGGTATTTTAAGCCAGGGATCCACTCTCCCTTGTTTCCAAAACTGTAGTGCTGTGTTGACTGCATGACATAGTCCCAGTGTCACAATGACAATGGGATAGCAGGAAACCGGGACTCCTAAACTTACCCTCAAGCTAGGGGGCCCTAACCTATCCCTAACCTCAGGGATACTCCTAATGGTGGAGAGGCCTGAGTCTCCTTCTTGGCCCTTGGCTCCTGACCAGTCTTGATCTGATACTCCCTCCCCCTTCACCAGGGAAGGACAGAAGAAGAGTGAGATGAAGCCCACAGAAATAGACCGACAGGTGAAACCAAAACCCAACAAAAAGACAATAAGGGATTAGGAAAACAAGAGCAGAAAGGAAGCAACCAGACAACAGGGATAAACTCCACAATGCTCCAAGCAAAAAGCAACACTTTCATCAGAAAGTCTGCAACACCAAAGCTTAGAGACCAACACAGCTGGAATGAGTAGAAGATTTCATCCAGCATAAATAGGAGGGGAACAGATGTGATTGGCTTCTCCACCATATGTGATCAAAGGAATCTCACAAGCACACAAGCAGAGATTAACTCTTGCTAGCCTGCCTATGAATCAACACACAGCAGATCGACACCCGAGCCTGCCTGTGTTGTTCCCAGACACCAGAGAACCCATCGGGTGGAATGTCAGAAACTGCAATGTGAACAGAGACTGACACTGCCATGACAGTCGGCAAAGTTTGTGCAAATCTCTGTGTGACACACACAAAGGCTAATGCAGATAGAGGAAAGTGTTATTGGTGGATGCATATATAATGGAGCAGTTGCTTGTATTTCCCTGTTTCCCCAAAAATAAAATACTGTCATATTTTTTTTGCCCCGAAAAAAGCGCTAGGGCTTATTTTCAGGATAGGGCTTATTTTCGGGGAAACATTGTTGGGGGAAAGTTTACCCCCCAAAATATGCAGATTCCCCTTCCCAGGATCGTCATACTTACCAGACCCCGGGTGTCTGTGTGGCTCCCAGGTCCTCCTGCAATCTCCGGTGGGCGCTCACAGCAGGTATGCTCCATGTCGTTCTCCCCTTCTGGCTGACACTCACACATCAATTTGGTTATACATGTTGCGGGCGGGGGCCGCTGCCGCTTCTCTCGGGGGCCTGCTCGGATTCGGGTTCGCTGCTGTGGCTCGAGTGGTGACCGGATCCGGGCTCGCATGGCTGCCCATCCTCACAACCGTCAGAAAGGGGATATTTACAGGGGAGAGGGTTGTGCCTGTGATGCCACCCGTGGGTTGCGGTGAGGGATGGTGGCACCGCTGCTGCCTGGTGATGGGGCGCCCGGGGCTGATGGAGCGGGGCAGCAGGATGGGATCCCCTCCACGGGTAGGGGAGGTGTAGTCCCGGGGCCCGCGGTCTGAACACGGCAGTGATGGCTGCTGGAGGTGGTGCGCCTGGCTGGACTGAGGGACAATGGTGTACTCACAGTTCAGTAATTTCACACAAGTCCAGTAGTAAACCAAGTTGCCAGTGGCCGGCTGCCTTTGGAGGGTGTATTCGGGTCCCGCACCCAGGTTAATGAACAGGTGTCCCTTCCTCCTCCACTCTGTGTTTGTCTTTTCTTTTGGACGACTTCTCATGGAACGGAGAAGTCCACTCCCGGTTCTGTGTGTAGTTGGGAGCTGTGGCCCGTGAAAGCTGACCCTTGTGATCTCAGTGAGTTCTGACAGACACCCTATCCCCCGCATTGCGCTTCCGTTTCGCTCTAACTGGGCAGTTAACGAGACAAAGTCTGGAACCTTGTCCCCGGCTGGTTAATTGGAGAGGGGCTTGCAACTTTCCTCATCCTAGGGTCCAGGCACCCCGACTGTGCACCGCCTCTGGACCGGATTTCCGCTGTCGGCAACGGCGGGCTACAACCCTGCCCTGGTCCACTTAAGGTTTCCCACGACCGGATCTCCGTCTCCTGTGGCCCTGTTCACTGTCTGCCACCTAGCCGGGTAGTTCAAGGGCTCCTACCCCTGACTACACTTTTTGGTGTGTGCTCCACTTCCACTTGACTGTCTACACTTCAAAGTCTGAACTTAATCCACTGTGTTCCCACCTTTGACACCTCAGGACCCCTAGGTGGGAGTTCTCATCCGCCTGATCCCGCCCACTGCTGTTTCCTTATTATCATGAGGGGGGTGGCTAGGGTTTTATGGCTGTGTGTTGTACCTGAGTGTGGGTTTCTGGTGGTAACATGGAGGATGTACACTTTTGTGACTACCTGGTTTTGCCAGGGCGTCACATACACACACACACAAGATTGCACATACAATCGCGCGTGCACACATTCACCACATCCGGTAATACCACTTGCTTTTAGACAGGAGGGGACTCTCTGCTCTCCTGTCTCTATGATGGATCCACTGCTGGGTCTTTTATGCATTCCACCCGCAGGTCCTGGCGCTCCATTGCACAGCGTCCCAAGTCCTTTTCTTGCTGGAAGCAACCGATATCGCTGCATGCGGTGAGTGTATGTGTGCAATTTGATGTGTGATTGTGTGTGCGATCTCATGTGTATGTGTGTGTGTGTGTGTGTGTGTGTGTGTGAT
Organism: Anomaloglossus baeobatrachus; assembly: GCF_048569485.1. Lineage (NCBI taxonomy): Eukaryota > Metazoa > Chordata > Amphibia > Anura > Aromobatidae > Anomaloglossus > Anomaloglossus baeobatrachus. The sequence continues at coordinate 64,898,086 of NC_134354.1, forward strand.
CTGATGTGTGTGGGTGTGCTTTCCGCCGCAGGTCCTTGATGCATTCCACTGCTCCCGATTGGCATCTGGTGAGTTTGGTCTTCTGTCTTCTTTCTTCTTTCTTTTGGAGTTGTCCGCTTTTTATAATGAAGTGTCCTGCAGTATTCTTTAAGTTTTTTAGCTGCATGGACTCTTCATTATTGAACTACGACTAGGTCTTATTTTTGGGGTAGGTCTTATTTTCAGGGAAACATGGTAGGTTATGTGCAAACAGCATCTTTTCAGGCAGATTGCACTTGAAACTTACCAGAAAAGAACCCTAAATAAACATTATTAAGCCATGTCAAAGTGAGTTGTTGTGCTTCTGTCCATCTTTTGTCACTTCTTTTACCCGCATCACCATCATTTCATCTACAGAATGTAAAAAAAAGAGATCGTGGCAAAGCTACTACAAAAATTGTCCAAAAAAAATCACAAAAGTCACACCACCACCGGCACTTTCCAAAAGAGACTTCAGATTAGAAAAACAATGCAAGTACTTCGGTGTCTAAAGCCTGCTTTATACGTTGCAATTTCGCATACGATATCGTATGCGATTTGCAACACCCCCATCGTATGTGTGGCACGTTCTATTTGTTGAACGTGCCGCACAAACGATTATCCCCGTTACACGTACTTACCTGTCCATACGACCTCGCTGTGGGCGGCGAACGTCCACTTCCTGGAGTGGGGGGGACGTTCGGCGTCACAGCTACGTCACGCGGCAGCCGGCCAATAGAAGCGGAGGGGCGGAGCTGAGCGGGATGTAAACATCCCGCCCACCTCCTTCCTTCCACATTACCGGCCGGGAGCTGCAGGACACAGGTAAGATCTGTTCATCGTTCCCGGGGTGTCACACACTGCGATGTGCGCTACCACGGGTACGATGAACAATCTGACGTTCAATTCTAGAGAAATGAACGATGTGCGTGCGATGAACGTTTTACCGTTCAATCGCAATTGCACGTAGCTGTCACACACTGCAATGTACCTTACGATGCCGGATGTGCGTCACTTACGACGTGACCCCGCCGATACATTGTAAGATACATTGCAGCGTGTAAAGCGGGCTTAAAAGACGCCATTTGCACAAACCCTTGGAGTGGCAATCATGGACCTGCTGCGTATTCTCTATTGTGAATATTGCAGAACTGTGTACGGAACTACAGTTAAACATTAATGTGAAATATGTATAAATTAACTTTTAGTGAGCGGAGAATTTGTTTGATCGCTGACTTTCTAAAAGCCACCGGCTCCCAGTTCAATGCTAATAACATAGGATAATTTTGTGTAAGCTGTAATGAGAAAACTGTAATGGAAAGGCCCATTAACAAAGAACTTTACTCAAGGAGGAGATGTTAATGAGTAATGAAACAAAGGGCTCTGTTACACAGATTAAATGCTCCTGTGTCTAAGTACAAAGGTCATGTTGCAAAGTGCAGCTGCTAGTCAGCTCGTAACCCCGCTGCAACCTTGGATTCCCCGGGTTCAATGTCTGTCTTCCTCCCTTCCTGTTACTAAGCTGACTAGTACAAGGTCCAGTCAAGGTTCAAAGTTTAGAAGTGGTGGAGAGCGTGCAGGATATCGTGTATGTGAACAGCTGCACATTTTCAGAAAGAGCTGATAAAACTAGAATACAAAAAAGGTAATTCTGGAGTATGGAATATTCTGTGCCGGAAAACAAGGGTCGGCCCCGTGATATGAAGTATTATGTCATCTGTAACGAACGTAAAGCCTTATCTTTGTATTGATAGATAGAAAGTAATTACAAAGATGACAGTTGGCTCAAAATCCTCTTACAAAGAAAAGTTATTACTTTGATGCAGGCAATGCATCACTAACCAACCCTATAACTTACGACACCTCCAAAGTACGATGAAAAATTTGGTCAATGAGAAGACTAATAAGATGGTAGGGGGCAGAATTTTGGTAAATCTCTTATCACTGCATGTTCCTGTTTCCAATGTGGGGGTAGAAAATGTACCAATTTATTTTTCGGCTTAGGAAAAAACAGTGCCCAAACATTGGACAGATAACTATCAACCAACAGCTATGACTATGCCCCCTTCTGTCACGTCGCCACCAGAGTCCACTCCTGAGACTTTTGCTTCGGTCACCAGGCGCCGCTGTATTCCCGCCGTGGGCAGTGCTGGTGATAGGGGAGAAGTCAGTACCAATGCCTCTGGTGGGTGCAGGTTCCACCCATCCACTAAATTCGGTTTGACTGTAACCTGCAGTACCACTGGCTGACTGTGGTGGCGTGTGTCTTCCAGCTGAAGTTATCACCTTTCAGCTACGGCCAATGAGAAGGCACGACACCCTTCTTATTCCTCCTCCAGTCTGCTGGTCACCGCCAGATATAACCTGTGTATATTCACTACAGTGTCTCTGGTTCCTTGCTCTTTTACTATTGCTGCCTGTCTTTTGACCTCTGCCTGATTTCTAACTATTCACCTGCCTATCGTTTTTGCACCTCGCTGCCATCTCCGGTTTGACCTTAGCCTGATTTACTGACCACCCTTTTGACTGCTTATTTTGCCTCTTCTGTACCTCCTGGTTTTGACCCTGCCTGACTACCATTCTTCTCTGGATTGCAGCCTTTCCATAGGCAGCGAGCCCCTGGACCTTGTTGTAATTCCAGATCCCTGTCCAGGGGTTAAAGGGTTTTGGGGTCCTCAGGATTCTGCTGAGTGGGTGGCTTGCCTCTAGCCTGTCACCCTGTGTCTTAGGTCCTGGACAGACATCACACCTTACTTGGCCAGTCGTTCATGTGTCCTATTTGGGGAAAGCAGCGGAGAAAGCCACGTACACACTCATCTTAGCCACTTATCTGCCTCCAGAACAAAAATGATCAGGTTATTAAATTCATTCTACCCTTTTCTCCCTGACATCATCTGTTTATGAAACTAACAATGATGGCTCTAGCCTTCCTAAAGTCTCCAGACAAATTTGGCTTTAAGAAAGCAGCAAGAATCAGGCCGTTTAGTATAACAGAGATATACTATAGGGCCCTAAGTATTTTGCCCAAGTATAGCTTGGGGTTCATGTTAGATGGCCATATATACCGGGTTTCCCCAAAAATAAGACACTGTCTTATATTATTTTTTGAACTGAAAAATGCTTATATTTGGGGAAACACAGGGCAGGGTTGGGGGAAAGTTTTCCCCCAAAAATGACAGATACCCCCCAAGAGAATCATACCAGACCCCAGACATCTGCGTCATTCCCAGGTACTCCTGGTATTTTTTCTTGCGCTTCACAGTTGGTGCTCCCAGCAGGTCCTTGTGTGCTCCACAGCGGTTCTCTGCTTCTGGTCGGCATTCACGAACACATATCAGATCACAATAACACTACACACAAACATTTGGTGTTACTGTACTGCTTCCAGCAGGGGAACCTGGGATCTACAGTGAAACGCATTGATGCGTTCCACCACAGGTCCTCGATGCTTTCCCTGCAGGTCCTCGTATTCCACTGCGTCTCAGGTCCCCGAAGCAGTATGGTATCCCCGGATGTGTGTGTGCTTTCCACCACAGGTCCTCATGTTCCACAGCATCCCATTCGGGGTCTGGTGAGTACGAATGTGCGGTCTGTCTTCTCTTTTTTGGGGATGTGTGCTTTCTTTAATGTAGTGTCCTGCAGTATTCTTCATTTTTATAGCTGCATGGACACTTCATTATTGAACCACAACCAGGGCTTATTTTTAAGCCTAAAGGGTGCTTTACACGCTGCGACATTGCTAGCGATACCTAGCGATTTCGTGCGCGATAGCACCTGCCCCCGTCATTCGTGCGACATTTAGTGATCGCTACCGTAGCGAACATTATCGCTACAGCAGTGTCACACGCACATACCTTGTCAGTGATGTCACTGTAACCGTCGAAAATCCCTCCTTCAAGGGGGAGGTCCGTTCGGCATCATAGCGACGTCACTGCGGTGTCACTAAGCGGCCGCCCAATAGCAGAGGAGGGGCGGAGATGAGCGGGCGGAACATGCCGCCCACCTCCTTCCTTCCTCATTGCCAGTGGATGCAGGTAAGGAGATGTTCGTCGTTCCTGCGGTGTCACACATGGCGATGTGTGATGCCGCAGGAACGACGAACAACATCGTACCTGCAGCAGAAACGATATTATGAAAAGGAGTGACGTTTCAACGATCAACGATTTTTGACGCTTTTGCTATCGTTGATCGTCGCTCCTTGGTGTCACATGATGCGATGTCGCTAACGGCGCCGGATGTGCGTCACTAACGACGTGATACCAACGATATATCGTTAGCGATGTTGCAGCGTGTAAAGCACCCTTTACTACCAAAAGGCTTAGTTTTGTGGAAACGGTATTAGATTAATTTTGGCAGATACCATTAATTTTAACAAGATCATCTAATAATATCATGTTTTTTATCGTGGCTATGCTTTGATTTCTGAGTTTTGGGGAAAATCTGTCCGGAAGAGCCAAAACATGATCACTCTCTTGAAGATATTTCATGATTTTTAATGATACTTTTAGCCTCCTGATCTGCAGTTTAGAGACTCATTGGATTGTCTCTCCCAAGCTCTACGATGAGCTGATTCAATGTCCTCATCTAATCATATTCTCTCTCTATCTCAAATTGAATCATTGACAAACTATATGTTTTGTGTTTTTGCCATCTACTTGTAACACAGAGGCCAGAAATGCAACATGCAGTAAGGGCAACTTAGTGGTCACTACTATAAGTTTTTACTAGGTGGGAACAGGGAGATTGAAAAGGGATGGGCAAGCAAAAGGCAATACAGGAGTACAAAACAAAAAAACAAACCATATAGCAGTTGGTTCGTTTCACAGTTACACTCAACTGATCAGGTACATGTAATCATGGAAGATTATTATAGACAAATTCTCTTAATAATAACCCAATCCCAGTCCTTCTATCAGGGGAGCGTCGGCATCGCCCTACTTATGGTCACAATATGAAATTAAACATGAAAAAACTTAGACTGTCTATAAATCTATGTTACTGGTTCTCTAAATGTGGCGCAGTTGTGTGGCAATACACTACACGAACAGTTAACCTTAGTAATTAGCTATCCTCTCTCTCCATACTGTACATCAGGGAAGGAACTAACAGCCCGGCTCACTTAGATGCTGCTCTGGAACAAATTTTAATTTCTCTGTTTCTGTTCTCGATGTACAATATTTGGTGTTTGCATATATTGATCCTCTTCTGGTGACAGTAATGGTCTCCAGCTACTCTGGTGACGATTTTTGGTCTTCAGGTTTCTCTGGCAATGGTATTTGGTCTATGTGTTCCTCTGAAGATGGTATTCGATCTTAGAGTTCCTCTGGAGGTGATATTCGATCTTTCGGGTTCCTTTGACAAGGGTATTTGGTCTTTGGATTCCCCTTGGGATGGTATGCAGTCTTTGAGTTCCTCTGGCAATGGTATGCAGTCATCGGGTTCCTCTGGCAATGATATGCAGTCTTCGGGTTCCTCTGGGCTTCGTACGCTTCCATATGATTCCCCTGCAGAAGACAAAAGCCTACTCTCCTGCTTGCATACACATCTGCTCCCCTGATAATCTTGGTGACAACTTCACCTCCTCACAGCTGGCCTAGCATCAAAGGAGGGGCTGGGGGCATATATGGAGCACCCCACGGGGCCTTGGTGACCCTCTCCGGTTTCGTGAGCCCGAGGTGTCCATGAAAAGGAATGGTTGGGATGATGGGGATGAAGGGTGTTGGGAGTAGTAGTTGTCTCGTGATGCCACCTGCGGTATGCGGCCAGTGATTAGCCGCCGCTGCAGTCGCTGTCCTCTGGAGCGGGTGGTGTCGCAGCTAGGATAGTTCAGCTTCCCGTAGATGAAGCTAGGCCCCAGGAAGGATCACGAGGGTAGTAGTGACCATTGGCGCCGAACATGGGGCGCCGGCAATGAAGGAGTGACACAGAAGTTGCGGTTCCAGATCTTTTACTCACAGTTCGTGGGTTGCCTGGAGGCACCGGTCTCCGCTGAGATGGACTCCAGCCGATCCCGGGTAAGTCAAAAGTCAGAACCGGTGCGGTAGTCTGTGGGCCCTTCCTTCTTGTGCTTTTTAGTGTGGATCCCCATGACCTGAAGTACTTGACTGAATCTGATGATTTGATCAATCTTGAGTCAAGTCGGGACTTCAGTTCTGGTGACACGACACCACTCTCTTCTTCTCTCCTTTCACTGGGCCTAAGGCTTGGAGTGGGACGCTCAGCCCGGGTTCCTCTTCTGGGGCATCCCTTAGGACAGGACACTTTCAAATATCGGTGGCTGCCTCTGACTTAACCAGGATTGGCTGGGGCCCACCACGGCGGTGACCGGTACCTCCCGGGCAATCTAAAGACAGTGAGTAAAAGACCTGGAACCGCAGCCGCTGACTCAGCCTTTTTATTGCCGCCGCCATCGCCCCGCGCTTCGGCACCAACGGCCACTACTCTCCCCGCCATCCTCCCCGGGGCCTGGTCCACCTGTGGGGAGCAGAACCTTCCTTGCTGATACGACCATCCGCCCCGGAGGATGACAGCAGCAGCGGCTAATCCCTGGCCATGTACCGCAGGTGGCGTCACGAGACAATCATCCACACCCTCCTCCACAACTACTACTCCCATTCACCATCCAACATCCCCCTTTTATTGTACACCATGGGGCTGCGAAGCCGGGCAGGCCCACCTGTGACATTCCAGAGCCGACATCACCGGCCCGGCAATGAGCACATTTAACTCCTGCCCCGTGGGTGCTACACTTGCAGTGTTTGAATGGCTCTCACCGGGGATAACATCAGCGTGATTGAATGCCCTCTCACCCCCGAAAGTTATCTGTTTATGGCTAGCTGCATGTGGGCGCAGACCCGAACTGCCCAATTAGTGACTTCCACTGGTGTCAGGTCAAGTCCAGGCCCGAAACCGACCTTTAAAAAAGTTCAGCTGGACAAGCAGAACCCGATCTTCCATGGGTCCGCTCATCTCTAATGCTAATCAGGACACTCGGCTCAAACTCCACTGTGCATGTGAGCCAAGCTTTACTTGACTGTGATTCGATTCTGTCACATGCGATAATCAATCCCAGGTGCGGAGAAGATGGAAAACTTAATTTCTCCATCTTCTCTATTGTCTGTCTTTGTGTATATCGGACTGGATGACATCAGTGCAGTCCGATGTTTCACACACACCCATAGACGTGGATGGGTGCGAGTGATCTGAGATATTCTGACAATTGCATCATGCAGCAATGATCCACAGCACAATATTGGGCTGAGTGCTATCCGATAAAACATCAGATAGCACTCGTCTGAGTTATATGCTGGCTATATGCCAGTGGGAGTGAGCCCATAATCTGAGAATTTTCTACACTGCAGCCTGTTTGGATATTCTGCAGCATCTTATCACAGTATACACTCATAGTTGTGGGTGTTTGGAGCTTAAACAAATATGTATCCATGTGAATTACCATTTATTGTCTACAAATAACCAGGAGCGGAGTATAAATTATTGCTGACCCCTCTTCGCTGCCTCGGGATAGAACTCGTTGTTCAGTATTGTTGTATTAAAGTGATCTCTCTGCAAGTTTTAGTATTTGTGGCCTTTATAAACTTGTAAACCCACACTGTCAGCTTGTTGGCTTGTTTGCTGGGGGTGTGGGGGTGTTCAGCTCAGGTCACATAGGTCATTTCTCTGCTACAGTCAGCAGACAATTATGCGTATTCAGGAATATTCTGAATTTTGCTATTTGCTGAGGGGTTAACTCTTCGATTGAGCTATATGAATGCAATGCTAATACAAATTTTGTTTACACCGGCGAGCTCAAACTCACCTGGGTATATGGGCCACACACAGAAAAATTAGAATTTGATGGGACACATTCTTTACTGTACAAGATAACGCTTTCACTGATACTATTTTGTTTCCTATATGACTTTCTGATAATTTTTTAAAACGTTTTTGGTATGTTTATTTATTTATATCATTCATTGTATGGGTTATGGTACAGTTTTATAGCTTGGGTCGTTATGGATGCAGCAATGACAAACATGTACATGTCTTGTCTATTTTGTAGCTAAAACAGCATTTTGTTGTGATAAATACTTTTCCACTATTTTTTCATACTTTATTTAGTATTGTTTTTTCTTTGTCCCACTATTGGTTCCATTCAGTAATATTGTCTTAAAATTATCTCCATATAGCAATTCTGGTCCTCTTGTAGCAATGTATCCTATCCTGATCCTCATCTTCTAGTAATGTCTCCTATTGTGGTTGTCATTTTGTAGTACTGTCCCCATCCTGGCCTCCAGCTTGTGGTATTGTCCCTATCCTGGTCTCCACCTGGTAGTAATGTCCTCATCCTGGTCCCCAACTTGTAGTAATGTGTCCCCATCCTGGTCTCCATTTTGTAGTAGTGTTCTCATCGTAGTCCTCATCTTGTAGTAATGTCTTCTATCCTAATCCACTGCTTGTAGTAATATGTCCCCATCCTGGCCCTCATCTTCAAGTAATGTCTCCTATCTTGGTCTTCATCTAGTAGTAATGTCCCACGTCATGGTCCCCATTTGTAGTAACGTCACAATCCCAGTCCCCATCTTGTAGTAATGTTGAGTATCCTGGCCCTCATCTTGTAGTCATGTCCCCCATAATGGTCCCCATCTAGTAGTTATGTGCACATCCTGGTTCCCATTTTGTAGTGCTGTCCCCATCCTGGTTCCCATCTTGTACTAATGTTCCCCATCCTAGTTCCCATCATCTAGTAATGTCCCCTTCCTGATCTTCTTGTAAAATCCCCCATATTGCCACTGTTTACATACACCTTAATTAAAACAAATCTTCTCACCTGCCCTCACTCTCTAGAAGATATGCTATGGAAGAACCAGGCCGCATTTACTCACCACGCTGAAGACTTCGGCTAACCTGAAGCCATCACCCACAAAATACCAACAGGGGATGCCTGCCCTATCAAAGAATTCTCCCAGCAGATTCCCCCAAAGCTATATCAAGAGGTGAAGGTGTTATTGGGACAAATGCTTGATTCCAGAGTAGCCAAGAGTAGCCAGAGTCAAATGGGCCACTCCAGTAATTCTCGTTAAGAAAAAGAACAGGACTGCAGATTTTGTGTGGACTACAGAAAACTCAATGCATGCACTGTCCGAGACTCATATCCTTTACCCGGACTGAAGAGTCCCTGACAGAGTTGGAGAGAGACGAATGTTTCTCCATGCTGGACTTAGCTACTGAGTATTGGCAGGTACCGATTGCGATGAAAGACAGAGGGAAAACATCTCTGTCCTCCCTGTGGGATTGTATGAGTTCATTCAAATGCCATTTGGACTGTCCAATGCTCCAGGTATCTTCCAACGACTGATGGAGAAGTGTCTGGGGGGGTCTGGATGATGATTACTTGGATGATGTCATTGTCTACTCCACCTCGTTTCAGTAACATCTCAACTGGCTTGGGCAGGTACTGGGGCTCTTACGGGCCCACATTTTAAAAGTTAAACCAAAGAAATGACATCTCTTCAGGACAGAGATTGAATATTTGGGACACATTGTATCACAAGGTGGAGTATTACCCTCTCAGGAAAACGTGCCTGCGATTCAACAGTGGCCTGTGCCCCGGATCTTCAGAGAGCTGAAGGCCTTCTTGGGGCTAGCCGAGTACTACTGGTGGCTTGTTAAAGACTTTGCGAAATTGGTAGGCAAATTGTCTGACTTATAGAAGAGGACGGCCGGGAGACCAAAGAATCAAACTATACCCTAGTCCCAGCCACAGGATGAGGCCTTCCAGGCTTTGAAGAATGTCCCTGCCTCGATCCTGGCATACGCAAACTTCAATAAACTGTTTCTACTCTATACTGATGGCAGTCTCCATGGACTGGGAGACATCCTATCCCAAAAGCAGCATGGACAAGAAAGGGTTTTTGCTTATGCCAGTAAGATTCTACAATATACAGAACAAAACCCCCACAACTATAGCTCTTTCTGGTTGGAGCTCCTGGCCTTGGTATGGGCCATGACTGAAAGATTTAAGGGCTTCAGAATGGGACCAAGATCTAGGTCCGGACCAAATGCAATCCCCTGGCCTATCTAGAAAACACCAAACTGGGAGCCTCAGAGCAAATATGGGTGTTCCGTCTGGCAAAGTTTGATTTTAGTATCCGCTACCGGGCTGCCGTCGAAAACACGAACGCCAATGGTCTGTCAGGGGTGACTGTGGAGGTTCTGTCAGGGGACCTCAATGAATACTTGGAAGAGGAAGAGACTCTGACTTTCCAGAAATTCACGCTCCCAGTGGTGGCAGCCCTAACCAGTGGAGAGGCTTGTGTGCTTCCCAAGTCTCTGGGGCGGACCAAAGAAGAGTGAAGGCGAGCTCAAGACGTCGATGATATACTGTGACAGATTAAGAGCTGAGTAGCCTAGCAGCAGAAAACCAGCAAAGAGGAAAGGGACAATGTCAATGCTGAGATGAAGAACATCCTTCACCAATTAGAACTTCGAGAAGAGGTATTATACTGTAGAAACCAGCACATTAAGGAGTCGGAAGTAAGGTGGCAGGTGATCATTCTGAGACACCTGGCCAGGAAGTTGCTAAGGAGGCTCATGAATTTGGGCCCTCACTTTGGCCGCACCAAAACATATTGGTGGCTGCAACGGTATGTGTACTGTACCAGGTTGGAGCCAGTGGTAGAGGAAGTCTGTCAGCGATGCAGAGTGTGCAACTTCATCAAGAGCACCGAACAGAGGGCATCCGTGCAGACCATTCAAACTAAGGAACCGCTAGAAGTTTTGGTGATTGATTACCTCCTCGTGGAGGCCACAATATTGGTTAGTGATGAATGATCGCTTCTCCAAATTTCTTGTGGTCGCCCCAACTGGAGACTAGACTACCAAATCAGCAGTGTGAACCATTTGTTAAGACTTAATTTGAGTGTACGGGTGACCGAAGCCTATCCATTCTGATCAAGGTGCGTGTTTCCAGGGTAAGGTGATGGAAGAACTCTATTACTTGTATGGCATTGAGCGGCCTAGGTCTATCCCCTACCATCCTCAGGGCAATGAAGTCTGTGAGCATTTCAATCAGATGCTGCTCCAGATGCTGAGGATATTGGAGAAGGACAAGAAGGCACACTGGCTGAACTACTTGTCAGAATTGTGGTGTTGTGGTGGACCTATCATGAAGAGATACAGCCCCTATTTTGAACAGCCAGATGGGAAGTCTTTGAACTCAACTTAGACTAGCCAGAAAACATAATAGAGTGGACTGCCACCTCTTGGGTAAAGGCACATCGCCAGCGGCTACAGACTATCTGATGGCTAGCTAAGCAGCAGCTGCAGAAGAAGGTGCACTCTGATCACTATCCAGTCCAAGAAGTTCCCCTCCGACCCGGAGACCGATTGATGATCCTGGAGAAGCGCCCCAAGAACAAAATAAATGAAAGATGGGAGGTGCAGTCGTACACAGTGGTTGAGCGGGTGTATGCTGAGGGTCCGGTATTTAAGGTATGGATGGAAGAAGTATTTAAGGTATGAATGGAAGAAGGAATGGCTGGTCCCAGAGTTCTTCATTGGAACACGTTAAAGCCATGTTGGTCCGAAGTTGCCACAATGCCGCTGGCCATGGTAGCTCCAGGTTCCGAGGCTGTATCCCCTGGGTTTGATGGTGATAAAGACTGGTGGACAGTCTCTAGTGCGACAGTGAACACACCATCAGTTGATGACAAAGACTCCAGGGCCGAGCCATTACTGCTGCATGAAGGAGTGGAAGAAGTACAACCAGGATGCCCTGAGTTCACTGTGGCAACTACTCTTCTGGAAGACAGTCCAGCCCTGCCAGAAAGCCAGGATCTCCGGAGGTCACAGAGGTCTACTCCAGTGGTTCCTCCAGTCTGTTATGTTGAGCGGTTTCTGTTGCCTGTACTACCAATGCTGTTTTTTCATTCTACAGGTACCACACACACCTTATGCACCCCTGTGTTACACTGCAGTACTGAGAGGAATGATGAGACAGCCAGACGCTCCCCATTCTGAATCCTTGCAGTCTCAGGAGCGTGACTGAAAACCTGACCCCTCTGTGATGATGTCATTATGGTCAAGGACAGCCATCATTAAATGGCGAGGCATGTAGCGGGTTATCCCTACAAATAGGGTGCTTTGCCTTTAAGAGACAGTACCCCTGTTTCAGTTTCCATGGACTAGCCGGCTGAGCTCCTTGTTTCCCCCAATAGATCTGAACTCTTGGTTTAGTCTGGCCTAAAAGAGCCAGAAAAGGAAAAGAAGAGTAGGGAGTTCCATAAGCGGGGATGAGTATGTATGTTTCACAGGATGTGATCAGAAGAGGAGCCATGCTGGTGGGAAAAGCTTGGAGTGCTATGGTGTTAGAAGCATTACAAGACTGGTGCGAGAACCTTACTGTTGCCGGACCGTAAATGAATACCGAATTGAGTGGATATCCCCAAGGCCGGTGAAGCCCAACCTAGAAGGGAAGGGAGACCAGATCCAAGACAGAAGAGGAGTTTCTTGTCCTTCTTAGAGAAGTGTGCATCGACACTGGGACTGAAGCCTTAGCAGTTGGACTGATTTCCTCCTCAGCAGTACCGTGAGTCAATACTATGTGCACACTATGTATAGCGTAGTATAGCCATCAACAGCCAGAGCGCAGCATCCGCGTGACCCTGTTAGCGGAGGCTAGTTAGGTTGTAGCATAGTGTAGCAATTGCATTGCTGGCCCAAGCTAGTAGCCTAAGCTTGTAAAATTTTTATTGTTCCAAGAAATATTCCACTGACTGCTTTTATCATTGTTATATGTCCTGCCTGTAAATAAAGCAAATCCTTGTTTTCTGCGACCTCATATTGTGTTTTGTAGAAGCACTCTGCACTGCAGTGGTTTGTCGGCCATCGCTACATGTTCTCAATGTGGAGAGAACACAGACACATGTGAACGTCATGTGACCGGAGCATGTGACCCGGAAGCTGCGGCGCTACCACTGTAGTGTATCATACTGTACATCCATCAAACCGGCGAAAAGCCAGATATGTGTACCCGGCCTTATTGATAAGGTATTTGCAGCTTCAGCAGCAGTGAAGTTGTTCTATTCCAGCTTGATTTACAGTGTAGTAGCCATTCAAATACGTTTTGCTACCGAAGTATGGCCATTGCTCAGTGTATGGAGTTTTCTCGGAAGCAGCAAACAGCAGATCAATAGGGATTCTTGGTGACAAACCTCCACCCATCTGATATTGATCATCTATACTAAGGGGTACTTTGCACGTTTCGCTACTGCGATGTCGTCGGGGTCAAATAGAAAGTGACGCACATCCTGCGCCGGTAACGATATCGCAACGTGTAAAGCCTAGGAGAGAAGATGAACGAGCGTGAAACAGTCAAAAGTCGGTGATCTGTGTCACGTCGGTCATTTCCATAATGTTGCTGCAGCGACAGGTACGATGTTGTTCCTCGTTCCTGTGGCAGCACGCATCGCTGTGTATGAAACAGCAGGAGCGAGGAACATCTCCTTACCTGCGTCCCGCCTGAATGAGGAAGGAAGGAGGTGGGCGGGATGTTTACGTCCCGCTCATCTGCACCCCCCTGCTCCTATTGGCCGCCTGCCGTGTGACATCTCTGTGACGCCGCACGACCCGCCCCCTTAGGAAGGAGGCGGTTTGCCGGCCAGAGCGACGACGCAGGGCAGATAAGTGCATGTGAAGCTGTCGTAGCGATAATATTCACTACGGCAGCTATCACAAGATGTCGCATGTGCGACGGGGGCGGGGACTATCGCGCTCGGCATCACTACCATCGGCTTGCGATGTCGTAGTGTGCAAAGTACCCCTAAGGATAGGCCATCAATATCATAAATCTGGAATACCCCTTTAATTAGCTGCCTTGTAATTTGGTCTTCATACTGTCGCGGGCGGAGGAGGAGACGCTGCGCTCTCCAACTGCTCGGGTCCAGCCGCTGCTGCTGCTGCTGCCGCTGCTCGGTGGTGGCTCGAGCGGTGGGCCGGATCCCGGGGACGCGAGCGGCGTTCCTCGCCCGTGAGTGAAAAGGGGATTTGATTGTGGGGATTTGGTTATTGTCCGTGACGCCACCCACGTGTGTGATGATATTGGTGACACCACCGCTGCTCTAGACGGGGATCCCGGGAGCGGTGACAGGGAGCAGCTTTGTTGTTAGTTCTCCCCTCCGTGGGTAGGGGGTTGGTTGTCCCGGGGCACGGTGATGGGGTAGGGATGGATGGCAGGCGAGTTACAGGGCCTGGTGAGGTGCAGGGTCGCGGGGGCAGCGCTGTGCCGCACGGCACGGTGGTACTCACTCAGCCAATGATGTGGACACAGTTCTCGGTAAAACACATGGCTGGATGGACAGGTCCCACAGACGGCTGCGGTGTTGTTTCTCCCGGCAGGTTGATGGTGACTGCCTTTCCCTGCACCTATGTACGGTAAATGGTTCCAATGGGTTCCCACCGGTAACCCGCTCCCCAGCTTGGATATGGGCCGGAGGAGCCCCTTTTGCCCGCAGGCTCTGGCCCTGGGAACGGTAGCCTTGGCGGTGGCTGTGTTTCCCTCTCACGGTTGGACTGTTGCCTTCTGTCGGGACTTGGCTGCTGGGAAACCCATCAGGTTCCCTTCGCTGACGGATTTGGCAAATTCACGGCGACTCCTTGCCTTGCCGGGGTCCGTAAGCCCCTGCCAGATGGTGCTGACTTCTCTTTGTGTACCGGTCCGGTACCGCCGGGCCACCGCCCGTCCACGGTCCTTACGGTAGACTCCGATAGGCCTCTCCTGCAGATGGTCACCACCATCTGCTATCCTTGCTGCACCGCCCGGGCCACACACCCGGATGCTGTCAGTTAGTTGCTCCACTACCACTTTCCCTCCTTCCACTTTCACCTTCCAAACTGAACTTTCTGCTTTTTCCGCCTCCAGGACTGTGAACTCCTCGGTGGGCGGGGCCAACCGCCTGGCCCACCCCCCTGGTGTGAACATCAGCCCCTGGAGGAAGGCAACAAGGGTTTTAGTCTGACTTCGGTGTGCCTGACTGGGAGTGTAGGGTGTGGTGGTGTTGTTCTCTGTGGCCCCTGGCTTGTCCAGGGCGCCACATTCCCCCTTAGTAAAATGTAGACCGTCCGCGGGCTGCCCGTCCATCACCGGTTTTATTTTCACAACTGGAAAAGATAAACGGTAAAACAGAATACATTTATAATAACATCTTCCCACATCGGGAGGTACGCTTACTTAAAACGTTGCGTAACGGTTACGGCTTCCGCTTTCTCCCACCCAAGCAACCTGGCCCTGATGCTGCCCCTAAACAAACAGGCAGCACCCCTTGACCCCAGTCCAGCACAAGTTGCCCGAGTAGGTTCTGTCCTTTTCAGGGGACCCACGTCCATGGGGAACCCCTGAAACCCCCAGAGAATCGCCACTGGTTCCGGTGGTGGCTGGGCCCCAGCCTGCTCCACTGCGGGCCCTTCCTCCAATCTGCCTCTCCGGAGGCGGTAACGGTGAAAGCCACAACAACATTATTTACATGCCACAAGTTTGTGGTTGCCCTGCTAGTTCTTGGGCCTGTTCATAGTAGTTTCTACGCATAATTTGAAAAAGGGGGTCCCAACGGGGACCAGTTGCCGGCAACGACCGATGCAATCAAGCTGACAATCAAGGCTTCAATCAGGTGACTCTCAGTGGATTATTCTTATCATTCTCTTAAACGGTACTCTGGTGGTCCCAACGGGGACAACTGCAACGGGGCTCTGCTGACATCACTCCAATTCCTCGGCATCGGTTGGGGGAGGGGGCGCGGTGCACACACGGGCCTCTTGGCTGCACCTCAACTTCGCATCTAGCGCAAACCACCCCCTCTCCCCGCAGTGACGGGTGTACTGTACCAGGTCTCCAGGCATTAGGTTGCGGCCTGGATGCTCCTCTGGCAGGTGGGCATTAACATCCCGCCGGGCTATAAAGACTTCGGCCTCCAGGCCCGGTTCTTATATAAAGCCATAGCCTCGGCGGACATCAAACCGCCTCACCTGCCCTTCATACAGGGGGCCCCGGACACGGAAGGTTGCTTGCCTCAGACTCTCCTTTTCCCGTATCATACGGGCCACCAACTCTGCCTTCTTCCTTTCCCTTTCCGCGATCTCCAGGCCCAGCGGTGTCAGCTCCCTGTCCCAATACGGGGCTGCTGCGAGCTCCGGCGCACGGGTCGGGCCCCGCGAGACCTTCTGGACACTGCCCACCACTGGCAATCTGGGTGAAAGGTCCCGCGGTGACTTGGCCTGGGGTGCTGCTTTGCAGCGGCAACCCGGCGCAACCTCAGCCGAGGTGTGGGGGATGGGCACAGGGGCTTTCCTCCGCTGGGCCTTCTGCACGGAGCGGCCTGTCGGCTCCGGCTCGGGGGAAGTCTCTGTATATGCCTCCGGCTCGGACTTCTGCACTTTCCAGGGCAGCACTTCCGGTCGGTCACGGGCTCCGGCTACAGGTCGATCCGCCTGGGCGGACATGCAGGGTACCGCTACCGATTGCGGGGGTAGCGGGCCTAGTGGCGGGGTCACGGCAGCCGATACGGGTAGCGAGGGAGGTAGCAGGGCGAGCGGGTTCAGACCAGGTCCCGCAGCCGCGATGACCGACCCACTAGAGGTACCGGGGCGTGGGTCACTCACCCTCCCTTCCGAAGCTCCCTCCTCTTCGCATTTCCATACGGTCGCTATAACCTCCGCCATGTCGGCCTCCCACTCCTCCAAGAGGAGCTGCATCTTGACCTGCAGCCGTTGTTGGAGCTGCGCGGTCCGGATCTCCACCCACGCCGCGGTTCCAGGCGCGGGGGCCACGGTGCTACGGGACGGCATATACATCTTGCTGGCGGCCTCTCCCAGGAACAAGATGGCCGCAGGGTCCTGGCGTCCCTGCTTTTATAGCCGCGGGCTACATGCGGCCAGACGCCATCAGTCCCCCTTAGTCTCTTTCCGGCTCCTCCTCTACAGGGGCGGGGTTTTGGCCTTCGCGTCTCCACTACTCGAGGAGACACTCGAGCGGGAATTCTTCGCGCCCAAGATGGCGGCTTCACAAATTTTTCGGCCGGACACCTCCGGCGGTCACACAAGGCGCACTTCCACCAGTTGGTAGAACGGAAGGATCCTGTTCGTGACGCCAAGTTATCGCGGGCGGAGGAGGGGAAGCTGCGCTCTCCCACTGCTCGGGTCTGGCCGCTGCTGCTGCTGCGGCTGCCGCTGCTCGGTGGTGGCTCGAGCAGTGGGCCGGATCCCGGGGACTCGAGCGGCGTTCCTCGCCCGTGAGTGAAAAGGGGATTTGATTGTGGGGATTCGGTTATTGTCCGCCACGGTTGTGGTGATATTGGTGACACCACCGCTGCTCTAGACGGAGATCCTGGGAGCGATGACAGGGAGCAGCTTTGTTGTTAGTTCTCCCCTCAGTGGGTAGGGGGTTGGTTGTCCTGGGGCCCGGTGATGGGGTAGGGAT
Organism: Anomaloglossus baeobatrachus; assembly: GCF_048569485.1. Lineage (NCBI taxonomy): Eukaryota > Metazoa > Chordata > Amphibia > Anura > Aromobatidae > Anomaloglossus > Anomaloglossus baeobatrachus. The sequence goes on from NC_134354.1 coordinate 64,915,571, forward strand.
GGATGGCAGGCGGGTTACAGGGCCTGGTGAGGTGCAGGGTCGCGGGGGCAGCGCTGTGCCGCACGGCACGGTGGTACTCACTCAGACAATGATGAGGACACAGTTCTCTGTAAAACACACGGCTGGATGGACGGGTCCCACAGACGGCTGCGGTGTTGTTTCTCCCGGCAGGTTGATGGTGACTGCCTTTCCCTGCACCTATGTACGGTAAACGGTTCCAATGGGTTCCCACCGGTAACCCGCTCCCCAGCTTGGATATGGGCCGGAGGAGCCCCTTTTGCCCGCAGGCTCTGGCCCTGGGAACGGTAGCCTTGGCGGTGGCTGTGTTTCCCTCTCACGGTTGGACTGTTGCCTTCTGTCGGGACTTGGCTGCTGGTAAACCCAGGAGGTTCCCTTTGCTGACGGATTTGGCAAATTCACGGCGACTCCTAGCCTTGCCGGGGTCCGTAAGCCCCTGCCAGATGGTGCTGACTTCTCTTTGTGTATCGGTCCGGTACCGCCGGGCCACCGTCCGTCCACGGTCCTTACGGTAGACTCCGATAGGCCTCTCCTGCAGACGGTCACCACCGTCTGCCAACCTTGCTGTACCGCCCGGGCCACACACCCGGACGCTGTCAGTTAGTTGCTCCACTAACACTTTCCCTCCTTCCACTTTCACCTCCAAAACTGAACTTTCTGCTTTTCCCGCCTCCAGGACTGTGAACTCCTCGGTGGGCGGGGCCAACCGCCTGGCCCACCCCCCTGGTGTGAACATCAGCCCCTGGAGGAAGGCAACAAGGGTTTTAGTCTGACTTCGGTGTGCCTGACCGGGAGTGTGGGGTGTGGTGGTGTTGTTCTCTGTGGCCCCCTGGCTTGTCCAGGGCGCCATAATACTACTCTCTATTCTGGACGGCTAATAGATGATGGTCCTGAATAGAGATTTTCTTGCATTAACTCAGAATTCACCTATGGGGTATTGAGATTGGGGTTTGTAAACCTGCCACCCCTTTAAGCTACTGACATCAATGCAAAATCAAAAGGCAGGCAGCCACAGCTGCAAAAAGGCAGGCAGACAGAGGAAACACCAGAAGACAGACATGAAAAGAAACAGATAATAGGCTGGTCAGACACAGGACAAAGAAGCAGACAGGCTGATAAGGATGCAGATAATCAAGTCCAGAACTACAAAAAAAAACCTCCCAGCAGCTAGAAGGGCTCTCACTATCTTTGGTGTTTATGAAGGACTTCTTCACATTATGCAAATTTACAAATGATTTCTTTCATCTATTTTCTGAAACATTTTTTTTTCCAATGTGGAAATGCTATTTTTTTTTTTTACTGACAAAAAAATAAGTAATTAACATCTGCTCCTATATCCTTGCAGCCCACGGTGTGAACCAAGATCTTCTTTTCCCACAGTAATATGTTGGATTGAGATCGAGAACATTAAGAACAGGCAGAGAAGTTAGCAGATGTGATTACTGAGGGTGTCACAATGATTGCTTTTGGACGGATGCCACCAGCAAAATGTTTTGAGATTCTTATAGAAGTATTTATCCATATTCAGCGCTCGATACTCCATCTACAGAGCTGGACTGACCCAGTCTATGTGTTACAGATGTTAAAACCAAATGGAGACAGTCATTTGTGCTTAACTCTTTCTTTTCTGCAAAGGTAACAATTTGGATTAGTTTTTGCTTCACAAAGACTTTTACATGGTGATATGTTGTGTGTCATACTTCAAATGGAAAATCCTTTTCAGATGCCCACGACACCTACAAAGGACATTATTTTATAAATTAATCTATCATTGTCAGTACAAGGCTGAATGACACCTGGTATGCAGCATAAAGGAAGAGAAAAAGATACAAAGGGGGGCCATGACGATAGGGAGAAGGGGTATGAGTGACCCCTAATCACTCACCTGAGACTGAATTGCACTCCCTATCGTCGCTAGACGGGTCATTCCCCCCATGACTGACCCTGGGCTAGCCCTGGCTAATGAGCTGGTCAGCAAGACACTAGTCTTACTACTACAATAAGACAACACTGAGAGAGAGAGACAATCAAATGGGAATAAAACAACAAACAAAAAACACAGCTTCTATAAGGATAACTTCTAATGGGAAATCAGTATAGAAGAACTATAAGTGGCATATGGGAGAGTAAGGAGTGAGTTTAAATAAAAGGGAGAGGCAGGAAGGTGCAACAGCTAAGATTAGAGCAATATGGAATCTCAACATAATCTGAAGGAAACGCTTAACCCCTTCAATATCATATGAAATTTAATTTGCTCTACTAAGTTTAAAGAGGACTTAAGATCTGGTAATTGCTGTTAGCTTCTAATCCCAGATATCGCAACGGTCCTAGCCAGACACGACACACTCAAAACAGTACCCCACCCCTTTTAAGAGGGTTTCCGGACCTTCAGGCCCAGGTTTATTTGGGTGATTTGCATGGAAGGAATGTACCAATCTCCTGGCATTTACATACAGTTAGGTCCAGAAATATTTGGACAGTGACACAGTTTTCGCGAGTTGGGCTCTGCATGCCACCACATTGGATTTGAAATGAAAGCTCTACAACAGAATTCAAGTGCAGATTGTAACGTTTAATTTGAAGGTTTGAACAAAAATATCTGATAGAAATTGTAGGAATTGTACACATTTCTTTACAAACACTCCACATTTTAGGAGGTCAAAAGTAATTGGACAAATAAACCAAACCCAAGAAAACATTTTTTATTTTCAGTATTTTGTTGCGAATCCTTTGGAGTCAATCACTGCCTTAAGTCTGGAACCCATGGACATCACCAAACACTGGGTTTCCTCCTTCTTAATGCTTTGCCAGGCCTTTACAGCCGCAGCCTTCAGGTCTTGCTTGTTTGTGGGTCTTTCCGTCATAAGTCTGGATTTGAGCAAGTGAAATGCATGCTCAATTGGGTTAAGATCTGGTGATTGACTTGGCCATTGCAGAATGTTCCACTTTTTTGCACTCATGAACTCCTGGGTAGCTTTGGCTGTATGCTTGGGGTCATTGTCCATCTGTACTATGAAGCGCCGTCCGATCAACTTTGCGGCATTTGGCTGAATCTGGGCTGAAAGTATATCCCGGTACACTTCAGAATTCATCCGGCTACTCTTGTCTGCTGTTATGTCATCAATAAACACAAGTGACCCAGTGCCATTGAAAGCCATGCATGCCCATGCCATCACGTTGCCTCCACCATGTTTTACAGAGGATGTGGTGTGCCTTGGATCATGTGCCGTTCCCTTTCTTCTCCAAACTTTTTTCTTCCCATCATTCTGGTACAGGTTGATCTTGGTCTCATCTGTCCATAGAATACTTTTCCAGAACTGAGCTGGCTTCATGAGGTGTTTTTCAGCAAATGTAACTCTGGCCTGTCTATTTTTGGAATTGATGAATGGTTTGCATCTAGATGTGAACCCTTTGTATTTACTTTCATGGAGTCTTCTCTTTACTGTTGACTTAGAGACAGATACACCTACTTCACTGAGAGTGTTCTGGACTTCAGTTGATGTTGTGAACGGGTTCTTCTTCACCAAAGAAAGTATGCGGCGATCATCCACCACTGTTGTCATCCGTGGACGCCCAGGCCTTTTTGAGTTCCCAAGCTCACCAGTCAATTCCTTTTTTCTCAGAATGTACCCGACTGTTGATTTTGCTACTCCAAGCATGTCTGCTATCTCTCTGATGGATTTTTTCTTTTTTTTCAGCCTCAGGATGTTCTGCTTCACCTCAATTGAGAGTTCCTTAGACCGCATGTTGTCTGGTCACAGCAACAGCTTCCAAATGCAAAACCACACACCTGTAATCAACCCCAGACCTTTTAACTACTTCATTGATTACAGGTTAACGAGGGAGACGCCTTCAGAGTTAATTGCAGCCCTTAGAGTCCCTTGTCCAATTACTTTTGGTCCCTTGAAAAAGAGGAGGCTATGCATTACAGAGCTATGATTCCTAAACCCTTTCTCCGATTTGGATGTGAAAACTCTCATATTGCAGCTGGGAGTGTGCACTTTCAGCCCATATTATATATATATAATTGTATTTCTGAACATGTTTTTGTAAACAGCTAAAATAACAAAACTTGTGTCACTGTCCAAATATTTCTGGACCTAACTGTACTTATGATACTGCTATGCACATTCTCTCCTAAGGACCAAAACACTTCCAGTGCACCAGGGACTGAAGAGAGCTGCGAACAAATAAAAAATCAACAATTCTCACCACCTAAAACTCCAAATTACCATCAACAATCACTGGAGGAGCTGGCAAGGATCACAGTTCAGATGAAACAACATATTATCAATGCAATTATCCATGAAATACATGATGGATTTTAAGTGTTCAAGGTAACTCAAAGCGAAAGGCCACAGGGTTAATGATGGTGATAACTTTATAGGGATCAATGAACCTAAGGGGTGCTGCACACATAGCGAGATCGCTATCGAGATCGCTGCTGAGTCACGGTTTTTGTGATGCAGTAGTGACCTCATTAGCGATCTCGCTGTGTGTGACACTGAGCAGCGATCTGGCCCCTGCTGTGAGATCGCTGCTCGTTACACACAGTGCTGGTTCATTTTTTTGACGTTGCTCTCCCACTGTGAAGCACACATCGCTGTGTGTGACAGCGAGAGAGCAACAATCTGAATGTGCAGGGAGCAGGGAGCCGGCGTCTGGCAGCCTGCGGTAAGCTGTAACCAAGGTAAATATCGGGTAACCAAGGGAAGCCCTTTCCTTGGTTACCCGATATTTACCTTCGTTACCAGCGTCCGCCACTCTCACGCTGCCAGTGCCGGCTCCTGCTCCCTGCACACGTAGCTGGAGTACACATCAGGTAAATAAGCAAATGTTTGCTTATTAACCCGATGTGTACTGTGGCTAGGAGTGCAGGGACCCAGCGCTAAGCGGTGTGCGCTGGTAACCAATGTAAATATCGGGTAACCAAGCCCTTGGTTACCCGATATTTATCTTAGTTACCAAGTGCAGCATCGCTTCCACGCGTCGCTGCTGGCTGGGGGCTGGTCACTGGTCGCTGGTGAGATCTGCCTGATTGACAGCTCACCAGCGACCATGTAGCGACGCACCAGCGATCCTTACCAGGTCAGATCGCTGGTGGGATCGCTGGTGTGTTGCTAAAATGTGACAGTACCCTAACACCCAGTTTCCAGGAAGAAACTTTAACTTAATTTTTCTGGTAGATAACCACACAGTCATTCACACACAGGTCCGGACGTGGAGAACTTTTTTTTATCAGGCATGCATTTATATCTGTCCTACATACCCTTATAATAATAATAATAATTTTATTCATTTATATAGCGCTATTAATTCCACAGCGCTTTACATACATTTGCAACACTGTCCCCATTGGGGCTCACAATCTAGAGTCCCTATCTGTATGTCTTTGGAGTGTGGGAGGAAACCGGAGAACCCGGAGGAAACCCACGCAAACACGGGGAGAACATACAAACTCCTTGCAGATGGTGTCCTTGGTGGGATTTGAACCCAGGACCCCAGCGCTGCAAGGCTGCAGTGCTAACCACTGAGCCACCGTGCCGCCCCTTTAAATTGTTCTGTGCCCCTTGCTATACAGAAACAAGTGATGAAGAAAAATATTCTTCCCCATGAACCCACGTAGATCCCTCCCTACTGCAAGCACAGAACTTGGGGGAAAACAGTATGCACCAAAAAGTGGTGACTTAATTGTGGATTTGTGATGATGATTAACGCAAATTCTGCCTAAGATGATCTTCCTAGTTTTCTGAAATGAAACACTTAAGGTATGTTTCTAAACATTAATTTAGTCATTCGGTCTGACCGCTCAATTAAGGATGAAAGGCTGAGGGAAAAGATAAATTTACCTCCAGATGACAACAAAAAGCTCTCCAAAATTTAGGTGCAAACTGGGTCCCCCAATCTGAAACCACATCAGATGGCACCCCGAGAAGCTTCACAATTTCACTGATAAATACTTGAGCCAACGTTTTGGCATTAGGACGAGCAAATACAGCAATGAAGTATGCCATCTTGCTAAACCTATCCACCAGCAATAAAATAACCATTTTGCCAGCAGCAGCAGATGAAGGAAGGTCTGTAATGAAATCCATAGACAGATGCGTCCATGGTCTATCTGGGACAATCAAAGGAAAGAGAGACCCAGACAAATGAGTATGCGGAGTCTTAAGCTGGGTTTACACACTGCAACATCTCAAACGACATCGCTGTAACGTCACCGGTTTTGTGACGCAATAGCGATGTCGTTTGCGATGTTGCAGTGTGTGAAACCTATCAGCGACCTGGCCCCTGCTGTGAAGTTGCTGATCGCTACAAATCGTTCAGGACCATTCCTAGGTCCTTTGTTTCCCGCTGTGCAGCATGCATCGCTAGAAAGTTTCAGTGTGTGAAAGACTTTGCAGCGACTTTGTTAGCAACTTCCCTTTCAAAAAGCTGCTTATCAACGTCCCCAACAACCAGCTAGGTCGCTCTGCAGGTCCGGATCGCTGTTACGTTGTTGGGCAGGTTTGCCTGTTTGACAGCTCACCAGCGACTCAACAGAGACTTAGGGAGGTCACTGTTACGTCACAAAACCGGTGACGTTACAACGATGTCCTTTGCGATGTTGCAGAGTGTAAACCCAGCTTTACAATGCACAAAAATATTGCAGATAGACACAAAATCAACTACATCCTGATGCAACCTTGGCCACAAAAACCTACCAGAAAGGAGGTCCAAAATTGCTTTTCTACCTGGGTGACCTGCAGGATCTGACTTATGATGTTCACCTAAAATTTTAAGATGCAAATTCAAAGGCACAAACAATTTTCCTGTGGGACAGTCAGCAGAGATATCTACCTGAGCCTTCAACACCCTCCCCTCGAGATCTGAGCAGACAGTGGAATGACCACCCCCTTTTGTAAAATAGGAACCGAGTCATCCAAACTACCTACTCAAGGGAAACTCCTAACTTCAGGACAGTAAGTGAAAAATAAATTAAACCTAGTAAAAAATAAAGACCACCTAGCTTGTCTTGGAGTGAGACATTTAGCAGTTTCCAGACAAAAACAGAGTTTTGTGGTCAGCACCATGAAAGTGTGAGCTTCCCCTCCAAGATATGATGCCACTCCTCTAAAGCCAACTTAATAGCCAAAGGTTTGCTATTATTAATATCATAGTTTCTTTCAGCCGGCGATTTTTTTGAGGAAAAAAACTCACATGGACACCACTTACAAGGAGTCAACCCCTGAGATAAAGCCCCAACTCCCCACCTGAGGCGCATCAACCTCAACAGTAAATGGCTGAGAAACATCTGGCTGAATGAGTACTGGTGCTGTGGCAAAACATTTCTTCAGGTAAATGAATTGCCAGCAAGTACGGTTGGACCAATTACAAAAATCAGTACCCTTCTTGGTCATGTGCGTGAAATGTTTGATAATCAAGAAAAAGTTTCAATAGTAAATAATAAAAACAGTAGGAGCAATAGTCAGATCAAATGGTGTGACCGATTTTCATAATGCCCTTCTGGAGTATTAAAGGCACTTTTCCACTTATTCCCTTCTAAACAAATTATAGGCCCCGTAAGATCCAACTTGGAAAACCATTTAGCCCCAACAATCTGATTAATAAATCAAGAATGAGTGGAAGGAGGTAAGGGGTACTTCTCACATACCGATATCGCTATGGTTTTATGACGTACCAGTGACCTCATCAGCGATCTCGCTGTGTGTGACACTAAGCAGTGACCTGGCCCCTGCTGTGAAATTGCTGATCGTTACACACTGTTCTGGTTCATTTTTTGCTCGTTGGTCTCCCGCTGTGCAGCACACATCGTCGTGTTTGACGGCGGGAGACCAACGAGCACCGACTCTGTGTAAGCAGCGTACGCTGGTAACCAGGGTAAATATCGGGTAACTAAGCAAAACGCTTTGCTTGGTTACCCAATATTTACCTTGGTTACCAGCATACACTGCTTACAGGTTGCCAGCGCTGGCTCCCTGCACACGTAGCCAGGGTACACATTGGGTTACTAAGCAAAGCGCTTTGCTTAGTAAACCGATATTTACCATGGCTACGTGTGCAGGGAGCCAGCGCTAAGCGGTGTACGCTGGTAACCAAGGTAAATATCGGGTATCGCTTTGCTTAGTTACCCAATATTTACTCTGGTTACCAAGCGCAGAGTCGCTGGTCGCTGGTGAGATCTGCTTGATTGACAGCTCACCAGCGACCATGTAGCGACGCACCAGCGATCCTGACCAGGCCGTATCCTGGTCGGAATTTCTGGTACATCGTTTAATGAGACGGTACCCTAAGGGTCCCAGATGATAATCCAATTTAACTCCTGAAAGTCTAAACAAGGATGCAGACTCCCATCTTTCTTCTCAACAAAGAAGAACCCTGCAGCCACAGGAGAATAGGAGGGTCTAATAAGGCTTTCAGTGATATAATCTTTCCAAACCTGCTTTTCAGAGCCAGAAAGATTGTATATTATGGTTTTGGGTAGCTTTGTACAGGGAGCAAATTAATGGGGCAATCATAAGTACGATGAGGGGTCAACTCTTTTCTGAGAACACTGAGAAAAACTGGACAGAAAAAAATGTAACGTTTCAGTGGAGATGGTAGAGAGGAGAGTTTTCAGACAGGTATTATTACAGAAATACCTCCACCTAATTATCTCCCTGGAATGCCAAGTAACCACTGGATTATGCCCAACGAGTCAGGGAGGCTCAGCACTATAGGGGTAGGAAGGCCTTCAAGAATATAGCAAGACGTATGCTCCTCTTGAAGGGCCTCTATGTGAAAATCTAAGTTATGCACAATTCGCATAAACACCCCTAAACAAGAGGCACAGAGTTGATAGAAAATATGGGGATAGGTTTCACCAGAATACTACAAGAGAGACCATGGGTCAGGTCAAACTGAGCATTCACCATATTGGCCCCTCCCCACTATCCAAAAGGACAGAAATGATTTCAATTTTCATACCTATGACAACCTCTGCAGGAAGAAAAAGACACACATGCATATACATATACAGGGTGGGTCCTTTATATAGATACACCTAAATAAAACGGGAGTGGTTGGTGATATCAACTTCCTGTTTGTGGCTCATTAGTATATGGGAGGGGGGTAACTTTTCAAGATGGGTGGTGACCATGGTGGCCATTTTGAAGTCGACAATTTTGGATACAACTTTGTTTTTGCAATGGGAAGAGGGTCATGTAACACATCAAGCCTATTGACATTTTCACGAGAAAAACAATGGTCTGTTTGGTTTTAATGTAACTTTATTCGTTCATTAGTTATTTACCATTTTATGACCACTTATAAAATGTGTTCAAAGTGCTGCCCATTGTGTTGGATTGTCAATGCAACCCTCTTCTCCCAGTCTTGACACACTGATAGCAACACCGCAGAAAAAATGCTAGTGTACCGCCCCATAGGCTCGGCCGGCTGCCGAGCCGCTCGGATCCATGCTCGTACTGTGGGTGGCTCGAGCTCTTCCACGGACCCGGGGGTGACGTCGCTCTGAAAGGGGGCTGGCGCTACACGCAGGGGCTTCGGTGGGGAGTTCCACGGCCGGGGCCGCGGTGGTTTGTAGGAGATTTAAGTTTGTGACGCCACCCACGGGTTGTGGTGAATAGATGGACACCACCGCTGCCATTGACTAGGCCTCCCGGGGATGGTGTTGCGCAGCTTGGTGTTGACCCCTCCGTGGTTAGGGGAGTGATGGTCCCGGGGGCCCGGGGGAGGTGCTGAGGCGAGGGGATGGGTGCGTGCTGGGTGCTGGTGCGGTGCGGCGCAGTGCGCGGCCCGAAGGCACTGATGTACTCACTATGATACAACACACCGGAGTCTCTGGTAAACCAAACGGGCTGATGAACGATGCCTGCAGCCGGCTGCAGCTTCCCCTTAACAGGTTGGTGGTTTCCGCCTTTCTCCTCCACCACTTTAATGTGAATGTTATGACTCCTATGCCTAAGCAACGGTAGTCTGCTCCCCAGCTTGCTGTGTGTCGGGAGAGCCCTGTTTGCCCGCAGACGCTGGCCCCTTGGGTCTCTATGCCTTGGTGGTGGCTTTACCCTAATGGTTGGGCTGTTGTCTTCAGTCGGGTCTTGTGTGGGAAAGGTCCTAAAGTCCAGTCCTCAATCAGTTAATTCGACTTAGCCTAGTGGTTTCTGGGCTTCGTACTGGGTCTGAGTACCCCTCCTGGTGCTCTGGTTTCCAATCAGCTCCCCGGTTCGGTACCGGCGGGCCACCGCCCGACCCTGGTCCCTACGGTTCCACCGGCTGTAATCCCAGCTCCTGCAAGTGGCCACCACCGTCTGCCTCCTTGCCAGAAGTGACTGGGCTCCAACCCAGACACCTGGTAGACTATGCAAGGGACAGAGCTGCACAGCTATAGTACCAAGAGAGATAAAAAGGGAAGTGAG